>NC_025996.2:54262218-54462931 GCF_000442705.2 Elaeis guineensis | reverse complement strand
AGAAAGGAGCTTGGATCAGTCATCCAGAGCCTTCGACGTGAGCTAGCACTTCCAGGAAGAAAGATCCGATCAGAGCTTCGAGTGGACATCTGTAGAGGCTGATGACCTGTGTGGCTGCTCAACATCAGTGAGAGCTTTATACCATACTTACCAGTAGCAAGATCATCATCCATAAAAAGGTGCTGAGTTTTGAAACTCTACCGACATAATTTAAAAGTTAGATCTGATTTAGGGCATCGATGTGATCGATGCAGTTTTCTATTTATATCAAATTTTATATGTAAATTTTTATATCATAGATCTTTAATGATAGTTTAGATCTGATCTAAGAATATTTAGAAGATTAAAATATTTAATTTTTATTATTTCTGTAAAATTTTAAAAATACATGCTTTGAACTATCCATTTTCTTTCAGATGGTATCAGAGCAAGGTTTCTTATGACATAAATTTTTTGTTATAATCTATTTTAATTATTTAGATTAGATCTAAATAGTTAATTTTAATCTGAGTAGTATAGTAATCTGATTGGATAGATCCTCATAGCCATCCGATCATAGGAGAAATCAGGATTTCACTATCCTATTTATCCATTCGATGGGATCTCCTATGACGTGTAGGGGTGCTGCATGTTTTTCATGATGATGAATAATAAAAAAAATTTTAAAATTTTATTTTAGATCTAAAATTAGAGTCTTGATCATTAGATGATTGATTGTAAAAATATTTTATAAAATTAAAAATTATTTTCAAACACGAACCGAACCCATATCAGCCCAAAACTTAATTAAGAATTAAGCATCTAGATTTGAGAATCAAAGATCTAAGGCATTAATTTCATAACTCATGGGTTAATGGTTAGCTCGAGTCAAGTCCATTTAACTGGGTTAGACCTAGGGTTAGAAATCATTGATAATGGACCATGTTAGTAATTGATCAAATCTAATTAAAAGTTAATTCTGATTGGGTCAATTTTTCTCTTGATCAATTTCAATAGATGTAGTTGGTCAAGTCTATGTCTTTGATTAGACCAATATGGACTTTGATCGTAGCTCCGTGGTCGAATCCAAGTCTATAAGTTGATCAAATTGAAAATGACTAACCAGTTGGTGTCTAAGATAAGTATGCAGCTTTGATCGGTGGTCATTAATTGGAGCTACTCGTATAGATTGAGTCTATGTCGAGTTAATGGCATATCTTCCATCGATCTCACTTATCTGGCCAACATGGTGAATCATATTTTGATTAGATCACTTAATGATTGGAGTTGACCCATGCTAACTAGAAAATCAGTGTGACTGATTTAGGTGCCCCTAGTTCACTTGTCTTGAGTCCTCTTCATGACTTGGTGAAGTCAGTGGGAGATTTATGACTGGTTGGCTGGACCAGCTTTTATTAATCTTCTTTAATCTGACTTGGTGAAGTCAGTGGGAGGATTAAGATTAACTGGTCAAGTCTTTTTTATCTCTCAATTCAACTAATTAAATCTCTAAAATTGTTAGGTCCCTAAAAATAAATAGTTATGGTGATAACTAGATCATAGCCTCCCATTAAGTTGGGTGATAATGAGTCCAATGGTTTAGATGATCATTGGAGTGCCACAGTCCTGGTGCTCATCTGATGTCAGAATTATCATTCATAATATATTATTTTAGTTGTGTCTTTCTGATGATGGTCAGGTTGGTCGAGCCACACTCAGCTGGTCACTTCATTTGTTAGATATACTAAATTTGGCATATTAATGGTTGGACCTAACCAGAACTTTCAGTGAGGCACCACGCCTGCTGAAGAGGTGTCTGAGGAAAAATTGAATACTAAAAATTATTTGATGAAAAATTATTAAGAACCTACCATGGGTACACAAGATTGGTCGAGCCACACTCGGAGCCCATGTGCAGTCCATGTGGATTCTAGTACCACTAAAAATTAGTGTAATTCTTCAATTGAAGGTAGAGGCTATCAATTCGAATAAAATAGTGAAAACTTTAGACTAAAATTATATCTTTAGGCTTAATCAATTCATATACTAATTAGGTTCTGATTTTTTTTTTAGTTATGGCCACCACCTTGTCGCTATGATCACTATTAGATAGTGATAAATTGATGGGATCAAATTTTGATAGCTGGTATCGAAAGCTCAAAATTATCTGGAGCACGAACGGATCTTGTATGTGTTAACTGATCTACACTGAGGAGCCAGCTCCAAATGCACGTAGCTCGATCAGAGATACTTATCAGAAGTGGCTCAATGATCGGATCGTTGTATTATTGCTGGCGATGATGAATGATGAGTTTAGCCATCATTTTTGAGAATGCTCAGCCACAGGACATGTTGTAAATGTTGAACGAGTCTTTTGGCACACCCGATGATATTGAGAGGCATAAAATAGTTGTGCCATCTTCAACGCTCGAATGAGGGAAGGAGCATCAGTCACTGATCATGTATTGTACATGATCGAGATGATTGAGCACCTAAGCAAGCTCGACTTTCTCCTGCATGAGCAGTTGGAAAGATCTATTCTGAACTCTCTGTCCAAGTCCTATCTTTTCTTTTACTCATTTTTGAATGACAAAGCCTGCAGTTAACTACCACGATTTGCTGGGGTTGCTGTAAAACTTTGAGAAGGATCACCAGCTCCAAAAGAGTCGGTGAATGTTGTGGGAGGGTCTTCTTCTGGACGTCGACCTTTAAGAAAGGAAGAAGAAAGAAGAACAAGAAAGGATGCAAAGTGCTGGGCACCCAAGCCCAGTCAGACCAAGAAATCCAAGTTCGACAGAGTCAGGTGAATGCTTCTACTGCAAGAAGCAGGGGCACTGAAAAAAGAATTATCCTCAATACATTGCCTCTTGATCTGAACAGGCTAAGAAAGAAGCAAGTTATTGCTGACAAGGTAATTATATGATAACACCTTGTAATTTTTAATTTGTGATTCTACTACTGGTATTAGATACAAAGCTCTTTTAATATTTGTAATTCATTAGGGTCTGCAGATCAGTAGGAGATTTGAAGAAGGTGAAAGGTTCCTTAATGTTGGAGATAAAGACAGTTTCAGTTCTAGCGTTAGGGACTTTAAGCTTGTATTCAAGTCTAATGTAATTGTTTAAGTGAATATCACTTTTGTCCTTCTTTTTATTGAATATTATTTCTGTAGGCCTTTTGGTCATGTACGATTATGAAATTTTAATAAAAAAAATAATTTTAATATCATTATAATGGTGTTAATGTGATGAATGGACAGCTGAATAATGGTATTTACATATTGTCACAATCTGTTAGTATAATGTACACGTCCAACAAACATCCTAGAATTAATGATATCTCGATATCTACCTTTGGCATTGTAGGTTAGGTCATATTAACAAGAACAAAATAAACAGGTTGACACAAGAGGAAATCTCGAAGTCAGTGATTGTGAATCACTCCAACCTGTGAGTCCTGTCTTCTTGAAAAAATGATCAAATCATCTTTTACTGAAAAAGGTGAGCGAGCCAGTGAAGTTCTAGGTCTGATACATACTGATATATGTGGACCAATGAAACTAGTACAGAGGTGGATATTATTATTATTATATTTACAGATGACCTATCGAGGTATGGGTATGTCTACTTAATGACACATAAGTCAGAATCATTTGAAATATTCAAATGATTCCGTAATGAAGTAGAGAAACAAACTGGAAAGAGTATTAAAATTCTTCGATCGATCGAGGAGGAGAATACCTCTCCAGTGAGTTTTGACATACTTAGAAGAGAATGGATTCTCTCACAATGGACCTCTCCTGAAACACCATAGCATAATGGTGTATCAAAAGGAGGAATCGAATCCTGTTAGACATGATTCGTCCATGATGGGCTTTGCAAGTCTGTCGATTTTTTTTTGAGGAGATACGCACTCGAGTTGGCTTGTTATATTTTAAATAAAGTTTTGAGTAAGTCTGTAAGTAAAACACACATGAGATGTGGACAGGGCGTAAGCCAGCACTCTCTCACCTTAGGGTTTGGAGATATCCGCTTATGTCAAATTTGAAAACTGACAAGCTTGACCTAGTCTGCAATGTCTATTTGTAGGATACCCAAAAGAGATCAAGGGATATTACTTCTACCTTGTGATGAACAAAAAGGTTTCGTCAGCAATAGGACAGTCTTTTTAGAAAAGGAGTTTTTGAAGGAACTAATGCCTCAAAGATTGAACTTGATGAAGTTCGATCGATAGAAGAACCAACACAATCTAGTAAACATAGAGTCGGACTTGATTAGATCAAATTCGAAACCTATTGTAGAAATATCTTTAAGAGATCCGATAGAGTACCACATCAATCAGATAGATACTATGATTTCTTAGTCTGGGATGGAGATCCAGTTGAACTCGATGAGAACAATGAGGATCCGATCACCTATATGGATGCGATATAGAAGGTCTGACCTCCATAAGTGGCTGGAAGCCATGAAATCTGAAATAGAGTCCATGAAAATCAATAATATATGGACATTGGTTGACCCACCTGAAGGGATAAAATCCATAGTGGTAAGTGGATCTTCAAAAAGAAGAGGGGCACAGATGGAAAGGTGGAGACCTATAAAGCCGTCTGGTTGCAAGGGTTATCGTTAGATTATGGTATTGACTATGATGAGATATTTTTTCTCCTGTGGCAATGCTCAAGTCTATTCGATTATGCTTGCGATAGCACATCTGGACTATGAAATCTGATAAATGGATGAAAAATAGCTTCCTAAATGGAGAGCTAGAAGAAGAGGTGTATATGATATAACCTGAAGGTTTCATATCTACAGATGAGTCTAAGGTGTATGCAAGCTTCAAAGGTCCATCTATGGACTTAAGCAGGCATCTCGGAGTTGGAACATGCATTTTGATAAAGTGATCAGAATATGGCTTCATTAAAATGAGAGGAACCCTGCATATACAAATGGGTTAATAACTCTGTGGTAGTATTTTTTTTTGTATGATGATATTCTCTTAATCGAAAATGACATCTTGCATTATGAGAATAAAAGTTTGATTGTCATCACAGTTCTATGAAAGACTTGGAGAAGCATCTTTCATCTTAGGATGAAGATCTATAGAGATAGATCTAAAAGGTTGCTTAGATTATCCAGTCGACTATATTGATACTATGCTGAAAAGATTCAGCATGAGAATTTCAAGAAAGGCTATCTTTGATAGGCCAAAAAATTTCTCTTTGAAGAGTGATTGTTCCGACAACTCCTCAAGAGAGAGAGAGCATATGAGTAGAATTTCATATACTTCGATAGTGGGATCTATTATGTACGTCATGATATGTACGTGAGATGTGGCATACTCATTAGGAGTAGTGAGCAGATACCAGTCCGATCCAGGTGAGAATCACTGGAAGGTCGTAAAGACCATCCTTAAGTATTTGAGAAATACTAAGGATCAGTGGCTTATCTATGGAGAATCTGACTTAAAACTTATGGGTTTACAGACTCCAATTTTCAGTCAGATCATGACGACAGTAAAGCATGTCGGGATATATTTATACCTGAACGGTGGAGCAATCTGTGAAAAATTTCAAGCAGCACACTGTGGCTAACTCTACTTGTGAGGCAGAATATATCGCGGCATCCGATGCTGTGAAGAAGCTATGTGGTTACAAAGTTCATCAAGCTCGAGTGGCACCTCTCTTGATGGCCCTATCTTGTGTATACTGTGATAGTACTTGGTGCCATTGCTCAAGCGAAGGAACCAAAGTCACATCAGCACCAAGCACATTCTGCACTGCTACCACCTGATCTGAGAGATCGTAGATCGAGGTGACGTCGAGCTTCAGAAGATCGACGAAAGGAGAACCTACCCCCATTTACTAAAGCCCTTGATGTCAAGGAGTTCGAAGACTATAAATCAAAGATGGGTATACGATACTGTACCATTGGCTTTAGTCCAAGTGGAGTTGTTGGAAATTATGTTCCAAGCAATCGTCAGCCTGTTGAATGGTTGTGCTTATCATTGTAATTGTATATAAATTATTGAATTAATAAATATTATTTGATTTTTTCATCACTGTGTACATCTTATTTTGAACTCCTGTTATGTGATGAAGTCTTTAGGACTATTTGATTCGATATAGGAGGATATATTATTTAGTCCTTAAACCTTAAGTTCATGACCAAATGATATACTATTATTAGGATGATAGCTATATCAAGTATAGGTTTGTGTGTCCATGTACGTTGGTTGTCTCTTAACCAAGGAGTGTGGAGATATGGCATGGCATGTAAGTGAGATGTAGGAGTACATCTCATGAACGTGACCAATTGCTTAGCACTCTGCTGTCAAGAGTAGCTCCGAAGGATATGGGTATAAGTATCCCTCTGACCTGAGATCACATGGTACTTGCAAGCAACTCACTATACTTTGGTGCTGGACTACTGAATTTTAATTCAGTGATGAAAGATTTCTGGCATAGTCAAGTACTTGTGAAGTCGGTGTGTGAGTCAAGATGGAATTGATCCCTCCGAATAAGTAGGAGTTAATGTATCAGTGTGTTTCAATTCAGTAAAACTTCATCGGGATAATCCATGTGATAGATTTTAAAAATTAAAATACAATGTGATGACCATATCAGGGTTGGCAGTTAAACTCTAGTCACCTTGAGCATTTGGGTCAAGAGATGAATTATACGGTAACCATATGCCATAGGTTCTTGAATGATGCTTTGCAATCTTTCGACCTATCGGACGTCGAATATTATTGCTAGATGGTCACTTTGATTGTATAGAAAGATTATTTCATACTATCGATTTAGGTTCGAACCTATGGGACACTCAAAAAAAATTTTGACTGATCATATGGCTGATCAACGATTAAGAATCATTCCAAGGATAAAACAGTCAATTCGATTGATGATTAACCTGTGCAAAAGTTAATAAATTAATTCACTAATTATTGATGAATTATGAGAAAATTGATTAGTAATTAATTATTAATTAATCAATTTGATTGAGCATTAGATTTGGATCGAATCTAATTGAATTGATTCAATTTGGTTTGACTCCGATTAGGTTATGAGATGACCTAATCGCTAAGGTGTTCGATTCCTTATATGATCAGGACTTGAGTTGATTAATTTTTTATTTGATTAAGAATTTGATCAAATTATTTGCACCTAATTAGATTATGTTTAATGGTTCAATTGGATTTAACCTAATTTGGTTGGGTTAAGAATCTAATTGGATGAGAAAAATAATTCAAATTCAATCCTTGCACCTCCTTTATCTGTGCCCTCTTATTCTTCACGTGAAAATATTTTATTTGATTTTTCTTATATCTAGAAGCCTTTCTCATATCCATCTGAGTCTTTTTGAATTAGAAATTGGTTGGTTTAAATTTGAGTTCAAATTGATTTGAATTTGAATGAAAATCTAGAGTCCAAATTGAGTTGGACTCTCCTCTTCACCCACCATATTTCTCCATACATAAAATATTTTTGTATGAGATTTTTTGTACCATTCTGATGTTGGTCAACTCCTCTCTAAGTTTATAAGATAAGAATAAAGTTTGATTCAAAATTTAATTCAAATTTGATTTAATTGGTGATAAGATCAACCAACATTTGAATTTGAACCGAAACTACCTTTTTCTTATCCTTATCTTCCATGGAATGCCAACCTTAAAAGGTGATCATTTTGTGTGAGATTAGAAGTGATTTTTGGTATGAAAACTAGAGAGGGACATAAAAAGTTGAGAGTGGGTTGGGCTTCCGTGTATGAGAAACAGAGGAAGTGTTCTTCCTCTCGGGCGTGAGCTGTGGGTCTAGGGTTTCATCTCTAAGTTTTGTGAGAAGAAAAATACAAAAGTGAGTCTTTCCAATCTTTCACACCACCATCCTCATAAAGCTTCATCTTCTGATCTGAAGGAGTTTGAGAGATCCAAAGAAAGAGCTTGGATCAGCCATCCAGAGCCTTCGATGCGAGCTAGCACTCCTGTGAAGGAAGATCCGATCAGAGCTTCGAGTGGATATCTGTAGAGGTCGGATAACCTATATGTTGTTCAATATCAGTGAGAGCTTTGTACCATGCTTACCAGTAGTAGAGATCATTGATCCATAAAAATGATGAGTTCTGAACTCTACCGACATAATCTAAAAGTTAGATCAGATTCAGGGCATCGATGTGATCGATACAGTTTTTATTTTATATCATATTTTATATATAAATTTTTATATCATAGATCCTTAATGATAGTTTAGATCTGAACTAAGATATGTTTAGAAGATTAAAATATTTAATTTTTATTATTTTACTATAAATTTTAAAATACATGCTTTGAACTATCCATTTTCTTTCAATATATCATATTAAATCTGAATTTTAATTTTATTTAGATCTAATATATGATATTTTAATCTAAATTTAATTAATGATTGTCGTACAAACTGATATAAGATTATCCTGCTGTAGGATTTATCCCTTACAGTAAAAAGGTTGTCCTAGTTTGTGCTGATCGTTGATAAATTGATTTTTTATATTACATGTGATATTATGATCTGATTTAGATATGATCTAAGATTGTGATCAGATCTAATATAATTTAGATTAGATCTAAATTCAAGCATATATGATATGTAATTAGATTAGATGATCCGATTAGTAAGTACTTGGATTGGATTGATCATCAGGCCATCCGATCATAGGAGTAAAAAGGGTTTAAAGGCCCTCTCATCCTATTCATGGGGTGCTCTTATGGCATATAGGGGTGCCATGTGATTAGAATTTCATAAATAAAAATGTAAAGAAAGAACTTATTTTTCTATAAAATCCTAGATCTTGAAATCCTAGGTTTGTTGTATGTGATATAAAGTTGTATGAAAATAAAATATCTAATCTAATGATTAAAATTATTTTAATCATGAAAAAATAAATCTTGAATCATAAAATGTTAGATATGATCTAAAAAGTATTTATGATTATTTTATTTTAGTATTATGCAAGATTTTTCAGATTCAAAACTCCTTGAATCATGCTCGCATAATTACTGAGCTGATCAAGTTTTGATCTGAGTTAACTCAATCTTCTTGTACAGCTAGCTCAATATTGATTGAGTCGATCTAATTCTAGAATAAAATTTTTATAATATTTGTTATAAATTATTCACAAAATAAAAAATTAAAATTATTTCAAACCTAAATCTAAATTCATGTTGATGCTGAACTTAATTATGAATTAAGTACAGAATCGATTAGATCTAGAATTATGATTTAAGATCTAATGACATTGCATAAAATATGAGGGAATGGGTTAGCTCAAATCAGATCCTTCTTAATTGGGTTAGACCTAAAGTTAGAATCAAAGAGTTAATTGATCATGTAGAGAAATTGATTAAGTTTAACCAAATTTGAATTAGATTAACCAAAGTTTTTCTAATACAATGTTGTAGATGGTCAAGTCCATATCTTTGATTAAACCAAATGGACCTTGATTGTGGCTCAGTGGTTAACCCAATCATTAAGTTGGTCAAATTGAAAATAATTAACCAATTAGTGTCTAAGGTAAGTTCGACATTTCGACCGATGGTTTTTAATTGGGAGTGGCTACCTAACTATTTGATGGTGTCTAAGGCAAGCTTAGCAGATCCTCCCATCAAATCTCACTTATCTGACCAATTTGATAGATTATATCTTGATTAGACCACTAAGTGATTCGAATTGATCCATGCTATTAAGGTTGATCAGTATGACTGATCTAAATGCAGTTCGATCAGCATGATCCTAATCCGATTAAGTGACTTGATAAAATCAGTGGGAGAATTGTGATCTACTGATTGATCTCTTCTTCTCTCTTCTCTAAATTATTAGATCCCTAAAATGAGCCGGTTATGGTGATAACTAGATCATAGCCTCCCATTAAGGTGAATGGTAATTGGTCTATTATTTTTTATTGACATTACAAGCCATCCGTCTAGTGTTCTCTTTGAATGATAAAATTATATTTATCATATGATGACTCTATTGTACTATCTGATGATAGTTAGATTGATCGAGCTATCTTCAGCCTGATCATTCATTAGCTAGAATTATTAAGTAGGTTCATGTTAATGGTTTGACCTAATCGAGACTTTCTGGAGGCCCATCGCTACTGAAATGAAACATGAGGCAAATTAATTACTAAAAATTATTTGAAGAAATAATTAGTTTAAAAACCTAACTCTAGGTGCATATGGGTTGACCGAGCCATCTTTGGATTTGTATACAGTCTGTGTGGATTCTAATACCGCTAAAAAATTAAGATAATTTCCTCAAATTGGAGATCGAAGCTACCAATTCGTATAAGATAGTGGAAAATTTTTAGACTAAAGTTCAAGTCTTTAGGCTTAATCAATTCATAAACATAGAGATCTTATATTTTTCTTTCAGTTATGGCTAGATGTCTGTTACTTTGTTCACTATTTGATAGTGACTAATTTGTAGGACCCAACTTCATAATTGTTATCAGAAACTGCAAATAGTTTCTAGAGCACGAATGGATCCTATATGATACGAATCCAACAACTAATATTCTCACACCCAACACATATGATACGATCAAAGATACTTATTAGAAGTGATAATGATCATACCACCATGTGGTATTTTTGAGAGTAACAAAGAACATAAATTTAGTTATAAATTTGATGATGCTCAAGTGGGAGGAAATTATTCAAAAGTTGAAGCAGTTTTTTCACACCTCTGAAGATGTGTCTTCAGTGGGACAATAAATCTTTGAGAAAGAAAAAGAAGGTGCAAGAGAGTCATGCTTGGACTGATGAGCCCGAACTGACAAAAGAGTCTAAGGTTAACCTGGTCTGGCAAAATCTCTTGATTTGAATAGGCTAAGAAAAAAAAATCAGCAAAGAGTTGCTGGACAAAGTACTTATATGATAATACCTTGTGATTTCTCTATCATGACACTACTATCTGGATATTGGATATTGAAAGTCCATGCAAATTGTTGCAACGACTTCAAGTTAGTAGAAAGATTGAAAAATAGCAAGAGGTTCTTGAACGTTGGAGATGGAAATTATGTTCCAATCTTGATTTTAAGAATTGTCGAGTCTATTTTTATTCTAACAATATCATTTTAGTGATTGTCACTATTGTCTAATAATTTTTATGATATCATTATGAATAATATAAAATCATATGGACAACTGAGAAATAACTTTTATACAGCCTGTTAGTGTAATGTACACACCAAACAAACCTTTTATAGTAGATAATGTCACAGATATCTACCTTTGGCATTATAGGCTCAGTCATATAAATAAGAATAGGATCAATAGGATATAATTTTCAAAGTCAATGATTGTGAATCATTGTCAACCTGTCAATTCTATCTTCTAGTAAAATAACTAAGTTACTTTTTGTGAAAAAGGTGAACGAGCCAATGATGTTCTGAATCTGATACATACTGATGTATTGGATCTACGAACATGTTTATCATAAATTTAGATTATTTAAAATATTTAATCATTCCTTAATAAGGTAAAAAAATAAATTGAAAGAATATTGAAACTCTTCGATCAACCAAGGAGGAGAATGCCCTTCCAATAAATTTTTGACATATCTAGAAGAGAATAAGATTCTCTCCTATTGAAATCAATTTTGTTAGATATAATTTGATCCATGATAGAGTTTACAAGTCTGTCAGTCTCCATTTAAGGTTATGCTCTTAAGACTATTTATCATGTTCTGAACTGGATTTTGATTTAATCAGTCGTAAAGACTCCATATAAGATATAGACCAGGTGCAAACCGATACTTTCTTAGCTTAGGGTTTGGAGTATTTGGTTTATGTCAAGTATTTATAGACTAATAGGCTTGGATCTTGGTCCTATATGTATTATTTTGTAGGGTAACTCCAAAGAATTTAGAGGATATATATAAGAAAAACAAGTTGTTCAGCATTCTTTTTCGAAAAAGAAATAGCTTGGTGAAGGAACTGATGCCTCTAATATAGAACTTATTGAAGTTTGACAGATAGAAGAACCGATACAATCTAAAGAACCCATAGAATCAAATTTATTGATTAGATCAAATTCGAAACCCATTGTAGAGGCACCATTAAAAAGATCTGGTAGAGTACTGCATCCGTCGGATAGATACTTTGATTTCTAGTTTTGGGATGTGATCTTGTTGAAACTCAATGAGAACAATAAGAATTTGATCGCCCCATGGATGTCATGCAAAGATCTAACTCTGATAGTGGCGTGGAGCCATAAAGTCTGAAATAGAGTTCATAAAGATCAATAGTGTATAGACACTCATTGATTCACTCGAAGGGGTAAAACCCATAGGATGTAAGTGGATCTTCAATAGGATCAGAGAGTGCAGACGAGAAGGTGGAGACCTACAAAGCCCATTTGATTGCCTAAAGATATATCGTTAACATTATGGTATTAACTATAATGAGATAATTTTTTCCTATGGCAATGCTAAATATTTTGGAGTTGGAACATGCATTTTGATAAATGATCAAAACGCATAACTTCGTTGAGAATGAAGAAGAACCTTGTAAATATAAATGATTAATAGTTTTGTGAGTGTATTTCTTATTTTGTATATGAATAAAATTTTCTTAATCGAGAATAACATTCTTTACATATAAGAAATAAAAGTTTCACTGTTATCATTGTTCTCCATAAAGGATTTGAGAAAAGGCACCTCTCATCCAAGGGATGAAGATCTATAGAGATAGATCTAAGAGGCTATTTAGGTTATCCCAGTCTATATACATAGAGTGTTTATGAGTAGAATTTATTCTATTATGTAACACTATGTACGAGATTAGATATGATATACTCACTAGGGGTAGTGAGTGAATACTTACAAGATCTGGATGAGAATCACTGGTAGGTCATCCTTAAGTATTTGAGAAATACTAAGGACTAGTGACTCGGTTATAGAGAATCTGACTTAAAACTTGTAGAGTATAATTTTAATTTTTAGTTGGATATAATAATAGCAAAAATATCGGAATACATCTTTATCCTAAATAATGAAGCAATCTGCTGGAAAAGTTTCAAGCAAAACAATATAGCCAATTCAAATTGTGAGGTTGAATACATTGCAGCATCCGATGCTTGCAAAGAAGCTATATGATTGTTAGAGGTCTATCGACAAGCTAAGAGTGGCACCCTCCAATGATGGTTCTACTGTATTGTACAGCATTGAAACTATAGCTCATGCCAAAGAGCCAAAGTCTCATTAGCTTACCAAGTATTTTGCATCGCTACCACCTATTTGAAAAATCTGTTAAGGTGACGTCGAACTTTAGAAGATCGACGGAAAGGAGAACATGACTAACCCATGTACTAAAGCCTCGGTATCTAAAAGCTTTGAGATGATAAATTGAAGATGGGTATATGATACTATACTAATTGGCATAAGTACAAATGGGAGTTGTTGGAAAATATATCCTAAGACAATCATTTGATGATTATGCTAATTATAATTATATATGAATTGATAATAATAAAAGTTATTTGATCTTTTTCATCACAAGATTATATCTTCTAATGAACTCCTATGTCACGAGAAAATTCTTAGGATTACTTTGATCGTAAAAAAAGATTTATCACGTAGTCTTTAAATTGGTTCACGATCAAACGATACGCTATTACTAGGATGATAGCGATATTAAATGTAGGTCGTTGTGTGCTATATGCATTAGTTATCTTCCTAACCAAATGGTGTGGAGACACTGGTATGGTATGTAGGTGAGATATAGAAGTACATCGTCACTAAAACATTACCAACTGGGAGCTCTGCTGTCAAGGATAGCTCGCAAAGGATATGGATAGAAGTATCTCTCTGATCTGATATCACCAGATGACTTGCAAGTAACTCACTATACTTTGATGCCAAACTATCTGAGTTTATAATTCAGTGACAGAAGATTTCTGGGTATAGTCAAGAACTTGTCAAGTCGATGCGTGAGTTAAGATGGGATTGACCTCTCTAAAGTAGTAGGAGTTAATGTATCAATATTTTCAATTTAGTAAAAATCTGAGCTTAGATAATCTATGTGATGGATTTGAAGATTGAAGTACAATGTCGATGACTTATCTAGGATTAACAATTAAATTCTAGGTCTTCTTTGAGCATTAGGATCAAAGGGATGAATTATACGATAATCATATGCCAATAGGTTCTTGAATGTTGCTTTGCCATCATTCGACCTATCTAGACGTCGGATCACCATTGCTAGATGATTACATTGATCAGTTCAAAAATTGTTTCCTATGCTACCGGCTTAGGTTCGAACTATTGAAATTTGTGTTGGGGAATGCATGTATGTTTCAAAATTTTATTTCTAAACACCACGTGGAATACAAGATTTAAAACACTTTTAATCTGAATCATGCATCATAAAAACATAAAATCACAAAGATCTAGTTCATATGCTAAAATTTAGATTGTGATCAAATTGCATACTTATTTAGTAATCTCTTTTTTCAAATCTGGATCTGAAAGAGAAGAGATTTCTTTCTAGCCGCACAAGTATCCGATCTTATGGGTATCCACTCAGGATCAGTCTGAAACTGTTCCTTCAAGTTAAATTTTTTTTCTAAAAAATTCAGCCTGTTGAATCAGAATGAAGCTTGGATCGCGATCAACTCTTGATCTCTTTCCTTGATCATCTTCTTCTCTTCTTCTCTTATCTTTTTCTCCTTAGATTATACTACTACCAGCACCAAAAACCAACAAAGAAGCGACACCCAATAGCTTGGGTGTGGAAGAAATTGGGATGCCCCAAAAGAGAGGGGTGTTGGGACGTCCAAGGGAGAAGGAGAAGGGATGGAAAGAGAGGGCATGGGGGATCTAAGAGGCATGAGGCTTGCTGGTTTGGATGCTCTAGGGATCTTAGAGGAGGTCTTTTTAAATATGTAAAAGGATTGAATCCTATTCAATCTCATAATACAAGTCCTTGCATTAGGTTTCCTAATAACTTAAGTTATTCAACTTCATTAAGAATCTTATTAGGTGCCAGCTCTTGGAGCCCTTGCACCCACATAAATACATCCAAAGTACACCCAGGGATGCCCCATATAAGATCAAATGCCCTCTAATCATGGGACATGCCAACTTGATCAAATCAAGGTGGCGCCTAAAAATAACTATTAAGAAAATTAATTAGGGACTTGCACCTTAATTCATTTGATCCAAAACTTTACACACCCAACAATTAGAGTCCAATGAATCTAATTCATATAGATTATTAGTAAGTAATTAAGTTTAAATTATCTTATCAAATAAAAAATCTAAATGAAAGAAAAAATTGGGTCCAACCATGTGCTAGCAAGATTACCTTGAACCCAATCAGATTTTTCTAAACCCAATTGACACTTCATAAGCTCAATTGCTTATTTTAGGGCCTAATCCCTTTATTGTGTAACCCTATAGATTCAATTTTATCTGATAGTAAGATATACAATGATCTCTATCAAAATATCATTGAAACTCTTTTCAATGGATCGAAACAATTCCATTCTAACTCATCAAAGATTGTCGATCCAGAACAATCCTAGTGAGCTCTTACAATCTACTAATGACATCTGATAGTATGTAGTGACAACTCAGTAAAACTAAAATGAACCTTTAAGTATAGTTAACGTGTAATCTATCCCTTTATCGTGAGTTTCCGACTAGATGGCAAGTCATAGATAAATCGTCAAACCTCAATATCAGTCACATGATAGATTTGATCAGCTGAAGTCTAATTATGATTTCTATGAAAACTCTTTTCCATCAATTATATTGCTGTGGTCAAAGACTCTCGAACTTAGCCTCTCAAATTTTATAAGTTTACTCCTCTCTATCAAGGTCGATAGATCCTATCTTGATGCACATCCTACTCCTACAGTGGACCAACTATTGCCAACATCTACTACAAAAGCTCATTATGACCTATGTTTATGTGTCAAACAAACTCTAGCAGCCTCACTGCGAGCAGAAGTACCATCTCAGATTAAAAGATCAGTCATACAACTACAGCATCGAGAGAATCACTAATGAATGAATAGAAATTCAAGTGATCTCTTATATGGTCATGCTTAGTACTAGTCATTCTCTAACAACTATCCGCACTCGTCATCTAGTGTCTCTACACTATAGACTAGAGACCCATCTATCCCAAAGAAAGTAATATGTGCATCCATCTATCTAGATCGATCACCATCCTCATGATGATTCTATGATTGGGAGCATTTAGGAATTAAATGCATGTCTCTAATTCTCAACTCTTTGAGAATATGTATCAAAAGTTAATTTCATAGATGATTCAAGGACATATCACACTTGAATAAAAAATAAACTTATCCTTTTATTGATCATATCAATGTATTAAATACAAAATTATATTCTAGATTAATTACAACGTGTCAGCCATATTGACTTCTAGATATACATCTAACAATCTTCCACTTGGACTAAAGTCAATTGGCCACAAATCTGAGTCCCATCTTCTTAAGGTGGACTTTCATTTTCAGTAGGCTCAACTGCTTTGTCAGTGGGTCTGTCACATTATCTATAGAGCCTACTCTTCGCATCTTGATATATTTTTTTTCGAGGTAGTCGCATATGATATGATACCGCTGCTCGATGTGCTTTGATTTTTTATGAGACCTTAGCTCCTTAGCAAGTGCTATAGCTCCATTGTTGTCGCAGTAGAGGGGTATGCATCCAATATCATAACCCCAAGTTTTGCGATGAACTTTTTGAACCAGAAGCCTTCTTTTGCAGCATCCGAAGCAGCGACATACTCAGCCTCTGTGGCCAAATCCACTATGATGGGTTGCTTGAAACTCTTCTAGCTGACTATGCCACCATTGTAAAGGAATACATATCCTAACATAGACTTTCTATCATCAGGATCAGATATGAAGTCTGAGTCAGTATACCCCTTAACTCGCAACTCAAAATCTCCTCCAAAGATCAAGAACAAATCTTTAATCCTTTTTAAGTACTTAAAGATGTTCTTCACAGCTATCCAGTGCTTCTCATCTCGATTTGACTGATACCTACTCGTGACACTCATAGCAAAGGCAATATCAGGTCAACTACACAAAATGACATACATGAGGCTCTCTATGGCCGAGGTATAAGGAATCCTACTCATGCACTGAACTTCTTCAAATGTGGTCAGACATATCATCTTGGAAAGATTAATACCATGCCTAAAAGGTAAAAGTCCTCTTTTAGAATTTTTCTTACTGAATCTCTTTAGCACCTTCTCTATGTACAGCTTTTGTGATAGGCCTACAATCCTTTTAGATCTATCCCTATAGACCTTTATTTAGAGAATATAAGATGCTTTTTCTAGATCTTTTATGGAGAATTTTTTGGACAACCATCTTTTGACCATGGTCAGCATGGGAATATCATTTCTAATGAGGAGAATATCATCCATGTACAATACGAAGAATGTTATTGCGCTCTCACTGACCCTTATGTATACATATGGTTTCTCTTCATTTTTTGATGAAATCAAATAATTTGATTACCCCATCAAAATGATGATTCCAACTCTAAGAAGCTTACTTTAATCCATATATAGATCTTTGCAGCTTGCAGACTCTGTGATCACCATCACCAGATGTAAAATCCAAAGGCTATTCTATATAGATATCTTCCTCAAGATATCCATTCAAGAAAATAGTTTTTAAATCCATCCGTCATATTTCATAATCATAATAAGCTATAACAACAAGTAGAGTGCAGATAGATTTTAGCATAGCTATAGATGAGAAGATTTTCTGATAGTCAATGCCCTCTGCTGACTATAATCTTTAGCCACAAGCATAACTTTATAGGTCTCTACCTTACCATCGTACTTATTTTTTTTGTAGATCCATTTATACCTAATGGATACAATAGCCTTAGGTGGATCCACTAAGGTCCATACTTGGTTCGAGTGCATAGAGTCAATTTCTGACTTCATAGCATCTAACCATTTTTCAGAATCGATGTCAGACATCGTCTCATGAAAGGTATTAGGATCATCACCATGACTCTTATCTCTTATAAGGAATATTTTCTTTACTTCTTCCATAAACACACCCATGTACCTTTCAAGAGTCAGGAGATCTTGCTAGATCTACGAGATGGTAGAGGAACATCAACTAATGCTCATGAATAATGGGTTTCTGAGGATCTATAGCTCTTTGCTCTTCAAAGACTTTCTCTTCGAGTTTAACTAACCTCCCACTGCCACCATTCTGAATAACCTATTTTTTTAAGAATATGGTATTTCGACTCGCAATCATATTGTGATCTTGTGAAAAGTAGAAATAGTATCCCATGGATTTTTTAGGATACTTTATAAAATGAGCATTACAGATCTAACCTCTAGTTTATCAACCATCTGTCTCTTGACATAGGTCGAACATCTTTAAATCTTAAGATAATCTAGACTCGATTTCTTACTGTACCATATCTCGTACAGTGTGGTAGGAACAGACTTTGATGAAATCCTATTCAATAGGTAAATTACGGTTAACAATGTATGTTCCCAATGATATAAGGGTAGATCAGTGAAGCTCATCATGAATCTGACCATATTCAATAGGATATTGTTCCTCCTTTCAGATACCTCGTTGAGCTGAGGTGTTCCAAGAGGAGTCTATTGAGAGACTATGCCGTTGTCTTTAAGATACCTGAAAAATTTTTAACTAAGATATTCACCTCCTCGATCAAATCGAAGAACCTTAATAGATTTTTCTGTTTACTTTTTTACTTCATGTCTGAATTTTTTGAACTTTTCAAAAGCTTTAGACTTATATTTTATCAGATACACATATCCATACCTAGACAGATCATTGACAAAGGTAAGAAAGTAGGCATAACCACTCCTAACCTTCACATCAAATGGGCCACACACATCGCTGTATACCAGGGCAAGTAACTCAGTGACTCTTTCCCCATGTTCTACAAAGGGTAACTTAGTCATTTTTTCTCGAAGGCAAGATTCACAAGTTAGATACGACTCTGAGTTAAGCGAGCCAAGGATCCCATCCTTCTTCAATTTATTTATTCTGTCCTCTCCAATATGGTCTAGTCTATGGTGCCACAAGTACTTCTAGTTAATATCATCTCTGGGTCTCTTTTGACCTACGGCACTTAATATTTGCTCGTTTAAGTTCACATTCACATCAACATGCAAGTGATAAAGATTGTCAATTAAAAAATTTTATGTAATAAATTTATTTCATAAAAAATGAAATAAAAATCTTTATTGAAACTAATTTCAAAACCTTCCTGTGCTAGCACAGATACAGAAATCAAATTCTGACTAGCTACAGAAACATAATAACAGTCTTTCAAATCTAATCTAAAACCAGACGGTAATCAAAAAGGATAAGTGCCAACGGCCTCTACAGTAACTTTTGCTCCATTGCTGACCCGAAGGATCATGTCACCTTCCCTCAATCTCTTATTTTCTATTAGACCCTGCATTAAGGTACATATATGAGTACTTGAACCAGAGTCAAATACCCAACTAGAAGTAGAAGAAACCATAAAGTTAGATTCAATTACGAGCATACCTTCAAAAGGTTTGTCACCCTTTTTGATCTTTAGGCTCTCCAGATATAGTGGACAATTCCTCCTCCAATGGCCTTCAACATCACAGTGGAAACACTTTCCGCTTGCTTCGGCCTTCTTAAGAACTTTCTTCTTTGGCCTGTTGTCCTTCTTTTGCTCCTTAGCAGATTTAACCTTCTTCTTTTCAGTAGACTTTCTCTTGAAAGAAGTCTGCTTCATAGTGAGAACAGTGCCCCTTGAACTCTTCAAGGTTCCTTTCGTAGTGAGCAACATGTTGACCAGTTCGGGTATAGTGCAATCAAGCTTGTTCATATAAAAATTTATAATAAATTGACTATATAAACTTACAAGGGATTGAAAGATCAAATCCATCTGCAATTTCTTTTTCATTTCAAGACCAAGCTTCCCAAGCTCCTCAATGTCCTTGATCACTGTCATACTGTGCTCATGGACCGACTGTCCTTCATGCATCTTCAAGTTGAAGAGTCTTTTGGATACCCTGAAGCGTGCTGTACGACTCTACTCACCATATAACTCTTGCAGGTGAGTGATCATAGCCCTGGCAGTAGACATATGCTCATACTGACTTTGCAACTCATTTGACATAGAAGCTAGTATATAACACTTGATCCGACTGTCTTCATCGTCCACTTTTCATAAGCAATTCTTTGCTCAGTAGTAGGATGATTTGGTAACACTATGGATTTCTAGTCGAGTACATGACCTAATTTTTTTGATGTCAGGACAATCTTGAGATTTTTGAGCCAGTCTTTGTAATTAGTTTCGGTCAAATAATTGATTTCAAGGATGTGGGCTAGAGGGTTTGAAGTTGACATTGTTTAACTATGAGAGTAAAGATTTCAGTTAGACTTTTGTACTTTAATGTTATATTTACTTCTAGAGACTTTAAGATGCAAACAATGACTCCCACTAATATTTTGGATCCCTCTACTCTCCAAGTGGAAAACAAAAACCCTAACGTGATAAAAAATTTCTAGTAGATGCTGCAGTCCCATCGATGCCATACACCTCATCTAACAGTTATTGGTAACATGCATACCAATGCGTAGGTAACTCTTTGCCCAGATACTTCTCTAAGCATGTTGCAGCGACTTGATCAATAAGTTATATGGGCTCACCTAACAGCTATTGACCACACTCCTTAGTTAAGCCCGATCCATCGTTCACAAGCAGGTGCAAGGCCATCATTGGATCCCTCACCTAACAGTTATTGGGCCCAACCCCATCCTTACCCTGGAGCAACTCTTTGCTAATACAGTGGTTGCGTGTTCCCATTGCAATTGAACCACTGTGATCGATCGAGAATAATCAATGCCGATAGCACGCTCGCACATCTATAATAGTGAAAGACCTATAGACTTAATATTTATGAGGAGGTGTCAGTTTAGATCTCATCTAATCAGTCATCATATGATTGATCTAATTAGCATAGGCTAAACCAAACTGCTAAGCAACCTTATTGAAGACTCAATTTTTCAAATTAGCCAGGTAAGTGGAGATCGATGGGGGTCCCTCCATTGCTTTTCTTAGATACCAATAAATTAACCAGATAAGCTAATGAAATCAATTAAATAATCATATCTCAATTACTTGTCTTAGACACCAATAGGTCAATTGGTCCAAACAGGTTAACTCAAGTGAATCAGGCTCAAACCATCGAGCCAAATTAGGTCCTTAGGTTAATCGATTCTATATATGGGATCCAAATAATTTGATCAACAATAATTGCATGATCATATAACTTAATTTATCTAGTCCTAATCAACACTTGACTCAATTTGATCAATTACTTAATCGAATTAGACCCATATGATTCAAATCATAAACTTTATATGCAATCCTATTACATGACCTAATTTTTGATTTTTTTATAACCAAAATTTTCATGCACAAACACAAATTTTAGATTCTAAAATTAAATTTTAGATCTAAATTCTTTGCGTGTAAGATAAGTTTTAAATTATAAAAATAATTTTTAGATTTAACATATAAATATATATCTCATATATGTATGTAAAATTTAGATCAATACATGATATCATATATCTCATATACTAATCATGAATCATATTGAAAGTAATTTTATGATCTAAATATGCAATCACATATCTCATATATGAATCATGAATCAGATCATATAAAATTTTAAATTTATGCATGCATCTACATATCATATAAACATGAATTAAAAATGGTTCTAGATTAAAATTCAGATCTATGCATGCTTTAACATATCAACTATATGTTCTAAAATCAAATTTAAAATTAAATTTTAGATTCAAAAATTTATCTATATATCTCATGTATTAAAAAAAATCAGATTTTGAAACTCTTTTCAAAACATGTTAATTTCATGCATATGAAACCCGTGGCTCTGATATCACTGTTGGAATTTGAGGTTTGGGACATACATGTGTATTTTAAAATTTTATTTTTTAAACACCATAGTAAAATATAAAATTAAAATATTTTTAATTTGAATCATGCATGCATAAAAATATAAAACCACAAGGATCTAGTTCATATGCTGAAATTATACATATGCTGAAATTCAGATTGTGATCAAATCGCATATTTATTTTGCAATCTCTTTCTTCAAATCTAGATCTAGAAGAGAAGAGATTTTCTTCTAGACGTATAAATATCCAACCTCTATAGGTATCTACTCAGGATCAACCTAGAATGATTCTCTTCAAGTTTAATTTTTTTCTCTAAGAAAATTCAGCCTGCTGAATCTGAGCGAAGTTTGGATCGCGATCAACTCTCGATCTCTTTCCTTGATCTTTTTCTTCTCTTCTTCTCTTATCTTTTTCTTATTAGATTATGCTACTACCAGCACCAAGAACCAGCAAAGAAGGAATGCCCAACAGCTTGGGCGTGGAAGAAATTGGGACACCCCAAAAGGGAGGGGTGTTGGGACATCCAAGGGAAAAGGAGAAGGGGAGGAGAAGAAAGGGCATGCAGGGATCTAAGAGGCATGGGGCTTACTGGTTTGGATGCTTTAGGGGCCTTAGGAGAGGTCTCTTTAAATAGATAAAAAGATTGAATCATATTCAATCTTATAATACAAGTCCTACTTGCATTAGGTTTCCTAATAACTTAAGTTATTCAACTTTCATTAGGAATTCTATTAGGCACTAACTCTTGGAGCTCTTATACCTACATAAACACACCCTAAAGTACACCCAAGGGATATCTCATATAAGATCAAAAAGCCCTCTAATCATGGGACATGCCCAACTTGATCAAATCAAGGTGGCTCCCAAAAATAACTATTAAGAAAATTAATTAGGAACTTGTACCCTTAATTTATTTGATCCAAAATCTTAGACATCCAATAATTGGAGTCCAATGAATCTAATTTATATAGATTATTAGCAGATAATTAAGTTTGAATTATCTTATCAAATAAAAAATCCAAACAGAAAGAAAAAATTGGATCCAACCATGTACTAACAAGATTACCTTGAACCTAATCGGATTTCTCTAAATCCAATTGACACTTCATAAGCTTAATTACTTATTCTAGGCTTAATCTCTTTATTGTGTGACCCCATAGATTTAATTTTATCTAGTAGTGAGATATACAATGATCTCTATCAAAGTATCATTGAAACTCTTTTCAATGGATCAAAATAATTCTACTCTAACTCATCAAGAATTATCGATCCAGAATAATCTTAGTGAGCTCTCACAATCTATCAATGATATCTAACAGTATATAATGGCAATCTAGTAGAACCAAAATAAATCTCTAGATATAGTTAATATATGATTCAGTCTCTCTATCATGAGTCTCGACTAAATGGCAAGTCATAGATAAATCGTCAAATCTTAACATCAGTCATATGATAAATTCGATCAGCTCAAGTCCAATGATGATTTCTATAAAAAAAATTTTCTATCAATCACACTGCTATGGCCAAAAACTCTTAAACTTAGCCTCTCAAATTTCATAAGATTACTCCTCTCTATCAAGATCGATAGATCCCATCTTGATGCACATCCTACTCTTACAGTGGATCAACTATCATCAACATCCACTACAAGAACTCATTGAGACCCATGTTTATATGTCAATCAAACTCCAACAGCCTCACTATGAGCAGTGGTGCCATCTCAGGTCAAAGGATTAGTCACACAACTACAGCATCGAGACAATCACTGATGAATGAATAAAAATCCAAGTAATCTCTCGTATGGTCATACTCAGTACTAGTTGTTCTCTAACAACTATCCATACTCATCGTCCAGTGTTTCTACGATTAGACTAGAGACCCATCTATCCCGAAGGAAGCGATCTGTGCGTCGGTCTATCTGGATCGATCACCATTCTCATAATGATTCTATGATCGAAAGTATTTAAAAATTAAATATATATCTCTAATTCTCAACTCTTTGAGAATATATATCGAAAGTTAATTTTATGGATGATTCAAGGATACATCACATTTGAATGAAAAATAAACTTGCCCTTTTATTAATCATATCAATGTATTAAGTACAAATTATATCCTAGATTAATTACAATGTATCAGTCATATTGACTTCTAGGATATACATCTAACACAAACCTATGGAGTCTCACTCAAAAGAAGTTTCTGACTGATCATGTGGTTGATCAACGATTGAGAATCATTTAAGAGCTTAATCATCAATTCAATTGATGGTTAACCTTATGCAAAAGTTGTAATAAATTTATTCATCAAGTGTTAGTGAATTAATGAAAGATCAATTAGTAATTAAATTACTAATTAGTTTAATTTTATTGAGTAAAGAGGATTAAATAAAATCTAATTGAATTAAATTCAATTAGGTTTGACCCGATTAGGTTATGAGATGACCTAATTGCTAAGGAAGAATTACCTCTGATTTGATCAAGACTTTGGTTCAATCAATTCCTAATTTGATTGGATTTTGATTAAAAAATTTATTAGCCTAATTAGATTGTATTTCATCTATTTTATTTGGACTAAACCAGATGAGATTTGATTAAGACTCAAATAAGGAAACCAAGAGTCCACATTGTATTGGACTCTTCCTCCCCTTGTGCCATAATTTTTTACACCATTTTTCTCCATGCACAAATAGTTTTTGTGCGAGATTTTTTCACACCAATTTCTTTTCTCTATCTCACATCCAAATTTAGGTAGGATCTAATTTTATTTGGTATATTCAAATCAAATTTGAAATTGGATACTATATGGATAATGTTTAACATTATCTCTTAGACCTTGCCGCCACTTCCCTTTTATTCCCTTCTTTTGTGTGACAAAATAAGGATTCATCACCATGGGAAATCAGATCACATCTGGTTTTACCATGGAAAATAAGTGGTTGGGCGTCCCATATTTTTTTTTGACGTGATTTGATGAGAGGAGGCGACAAAAGGCAAGGAAGAGTCCAAGATCTCTAGGACTCTTCATCCCAACCTTTTTACATGCCAATAAAAGGGCTTTTGTGGTTTCTTTGGTGTGTGTAAGATAGTAGAGAAGGAGTTCTCTATGTTAAGGAGCTTTGGGGCATGGGTTCTTGGTGGAAAAGGGAGAGAAGAGTTCTCTTCTCTTGGGTAAGCGCAAGATCAAAAAACCTTAGGGTTTAGTCTTCAGGATTTAGGAAGAGAGAAAATAGTTTCTTCTCCATTCTTCTTTCACTTCTTCATCTCCTCTAGAAGTCCATCTTCAACTTCTGAAAAAATTTTAAAGATTTGAAGAAAGGATCCAGATCAGTCAAGAAGAAAGTCTTCGTGCAAGCTGGCACTCCCGAGAAGACCGATCAGATCGGGGCTTCGAGTGAACTTTTCGTAGAGGCCGGATACATGTGCAACTGTAAGCAACTAGCAAAGATCTTATTCATCATGTCTCTCAGTAGTGATGATCATCGATCCGTGCAAAGGCATCTTCTGAACTCAAATAGGTATAGATTTGATCTACCGCTAACATCCATGCATGCAGATTTTATCATGTGATTATTTCAGATTTTATATGCAACATATCATGTCATAGATCCTAGAGTAGGTTGATTTGATGATTAGATCATATGTATGTTAGGTTAATATGATTAGTCTATTTACTTTTTGCTGTAATTTATTTAAAAAAAATTTAAAATACATGCATGAAATCGCCTATATTTTCTAACAAATAGATACTGAAAATAGGTGTGAAGGATGAATACTTAATTGTTTGGAATTGTAAAGAATTTGTATATAACAACATCTTTGTCCTTACTTGCTCTTTGGCTTAATCCCACTAATGGTCTTGAATTTCTTACACAGGCTAAGGTAAATAAAACCTTCTACTTGGATTCTAGGCCATTTTTTTATATTCGGTCTTTTGGTTTTTAGGGATATTTTTCTATACTATTTCTATATCTCTCCCTATTTTATTTGTTTACCAAATTTAACATCAAAGGATTAAAATTAATAGCAAGAGGTTAATGTGTGATATATATATATATATATTGGGATGTATATTTTTCAAACATGAGTTGTTGATTGGCAAATTTACCCATTTAATGTTCATTTTAAAAAAAATAATCAAAATAATACTCTTTCAAAAGTATTTACCAAATTACTATTCGAAATAAAATCATCCTATCATAGGACTACTTTGTATGCTAACTTAGCACCCTTACTACAGTCCTACTGCCAGTGTGGATACACAGCATGAGTCACCCTATGGTAGGATGATTTTAAGTTATAATATTATATTATAATATTATATATATTAATATTTTATGTTAATATAATATAATATAATATATATAATATTATTATAAATTATATAATAATATATTATATTAATATATAATTATATTATTTTCTTATTATATATTATTATAATATAATATATTATATTATATTAATAATTTATTTTAATATAATATATATTATATAATATTATATATTATATATAATATAATATTATTATATTTTATATAATATATATCATATAATATTATTATATATTATATAATATTATTATATAATATAATATAGCATAAAATATTATATATTATATTATAAATATCAATATATAATATATTATATTATGTTATTATATATTATTATAATATATTATATTATATTATATTATATTATATAAATATATCTTATTATATAGTATCATATTATATTATTATATTAAATATACTTTTTTGAGATATAAATTTAATTTTTTTTAATCTTATTTATAATTAACATGATAGGATATCTTAGAAATGATGGACAATCCCAAACTCCAACCATACAATCTGTATCAAGGTCAACAATTAATTTTTTATGTAACTAACAAAAATTATAACATATACTTTCAGATTAAAAAAAATTATAACATTAGTTTCAAAATAATGTAATTCAATGGTTGATGATTATAAAATTTTTTAACAAAAAAAAAATATACAAGTATCACAACTATCGAGAGGTGTATATATTAAGATATTGGGGCCTCCTTTATATTCGCCTCTCATAAATGTGTATCATCTCTAACCACTGACGTGATAGCTCAGGCATAGTATCGATCGATAGAATGGGAGGTGATTGCATGCTCGACCTATCAACATGTGCCTGATGTCTACCTTGAAAAACTCTCAGTCAAACCATACCTTTGGCCCTCCCATGCTGATTGACGTGCTACTCATTGGATCGGTATGATGTATCTCCCAACTTGCTCATCCTGGATGATATAGACACATCATTGACGGAGAGGTCAAAGTTTGAGAAGCTAGGATATGAGGTGTGTTGGGCATATGAAGAGGTACTCGGATCATCTGTTGATGGCATAGTCTAAAGTTGTCTATCCTCTGAGACGACTCACATAATATCGATAAGAATGTCCGTAACATCAGCAAATGCTCGATCTTCGCACCCAACAGTGATCCAATGGAAGTCGCTCCTTACCATATGGTATAGCGATGTGACCCTCTGAAACTGTCAGTATGAAAAGGAAAATAAATATTTTTCATAAGTATATCGATAATCCATCATGGAGAGCATAGATGGACCAGCCATAATCAAATCCTTCCATCGTTCTCATGCATCAATATGCTCCCGATGCTCTCAAATATAATTATGGTGATGCTGCCCTCATCGATCCAAACTATGGAGAGCATCATGAGTGTCACATGATCGGGGGACATCTTGATGCATGCCAAACCACTACAATAGAACAGAGTATTAGCAATACAAAAAATTTATCGCTAATAATTGATTTTCATCGATAATAGTTATTAGCAATAAAATTATTATCGCTAATATTTAGTCATAAATAATGGCATCGTTGATATTTTTTTATAATGAAAAAAATTTTCGTTGTGAATAATCGATATTATCGATCAAAAATTTTCATCGTTAAAATTTTTTTTTCATAAACTATTTACGATGAAAAATTTTAGTCATAAAAAATAATTTATGATGAATTATTATGTCATAAATAAAAAAATAATTTATTTATAATAAATAACTTTCATCGCTATTAATTTAATTAAAATTTTATGAAATTTAGATTTTAAAAAAATATTAGCGACGTAAATGTTTCATCTTAAATATGACAATTTTCAATGTAAATTTTTATTGCTATTAAATTATCAATTATTTATGATAAAATTATTTTTATTGCTATTAATTTAATATAAATTTTTAATATTTTTAAATTTATTAAAAAAAATTATTTATGACCAATTTTTTATCACTAATATATTGTTGTGGTGACTAATATTTCATCGAGAATAATTTCATCACTAAAAATTTACATATATTTCTTTTAAAATAATTTATGAATATATATTTTTATTTATATTTATAATATTTTTTATTTATAATCTATAAAATAAAAATAAAAAATTCACATAATAAACTCATAAATAAATTTTATTATTTTATTATATTATATTAAAATTTTAAAAATTTTAAAATAAAAATAAAAAGCTACATAAAGAGACCGTCAAGTGTTGATATCTGCAGAAGGAGAATGGGTTGGAAAAGGAGAGTGCTCGAAAGAGCTTAGATCGGCCTACTGCTGCCTCATCAACTGTATCATCCACTCTATCTGTGCTGTCCACTCCATCATCTAGATCTGGAGTAGCTGGTACTCATCGATGCATGCAGCCAACTCATCAGCTCGCAGCTCAACCTACTGTCGATCCTCAATAGCCTGCCTCTATACCTCCGTCAGTTGAGCATCGCAGACAGCATGGATGTCAGTCCTAGACGAGCATGAAGATGAAGGAGCACTGATCCCATGCCATAGACTCCTAACATAATAGGATCTCATACCAAGTATCTGATCACAGATCTCATCATCTGTGGGTACGATCGAGCCTTAGAGATAGGCTAAGATCTGATGCCTATCATACGATCTTGAAAATTAAAGTTATAGCTATTTTAATTTTATACTGAAAATCAAATTGTGAATAAAAAAATAATTAAAAAAACTTACAAAAAGCTCCTGACTCCCCATCGTCCACTCTCCTGACCATCACTGGTGGGTCCGCTGGTAGATATCGATCCTACTAGGAAGCTGCCACTCTCTGCATCTCTCTATAATTTGAGAATAATTAATTAAAAAAATTTTAAATAGTTAGAAAGATAAAATATGCTAATTAAAAATTACTTATCATCTACTCCATATGACGAGCGAACGACCTCGAACCCCCACAATATGACATGGTCTGTCTTGTTGGATTTGCAGTGTTTTGGGCACATCATCTCTGTACAGTTACCAGTCAAATTAGTAGGTAACAAACTGAATTTAAGAATAAATGATTCAATCATTAAACTCTTAAAAAAAGTTTGGATGTGTAACCTGATATGTCAGATCCTTGTAATGCCGGCATACGAGAGCCCAATCATCCATAGTGATGCTGTCATAAGACTGCTACTGTGCTGCCTCCACCCCATGATCCTACATTATATGGTACCAATGCTGATGAATGCGACGGCGATACTCCTTGAAATGCAAATGTAAATGAGCATCCATAGCTCACCACACGCGATCTTCCTCAAAATCAATAATATCAAATACATCCTGCCAATAACAAATATTAGAAGAATACCATATTAATTAAATATTCATAGTATAATTTATTTTACCTATAACTAGATGTAGAAAATCTCTCTCTAAGTCCATACAATGTGACGCTAATTGAAAAGCATCACGGAGGCATAGCTGCAGCGTATGATGCTCAGCTCGATCTGCCATGGCTCACATCATCTCCTAATAGACCTGGTGTAGTCGGGTGGTATCTCAATATGGAGATGCTGTCCCGGGTGCTCATATCTCCAATGCTCTAGAGCGAGATTTTTTGATGGACCTTACCCTTGCCTCACCACCAATGGAGACTGGTCTGAAACAACAATAAATAAATCATTAGTATCACAGCTATCCAAATAAAAAAAATTAAATTTTATTATATAAAAAATATAATAATACCACTCAAACCCACCTCACTCGAATCTGCCTCATTGGAACCTACTAGTGCAGGACCCTCTGGTGACTCTGCTGGTGCGCCAGTGAAAATGGGTGAAGGTGCCGCAGTCTCAGAGGTAGGCTACGAATGCGAACATCGTCATCTATCTCCTGGTGCCATACCTATAATTCTTGACATATAAATGAATATAATATTAAATAATAATAGTAAAAAATAAATTATATTCTAATGAATAGAATTATATCGCATACCATTATTGTAAGAAAAGATTCAATAAAGAATATAGATCTACTCATCAATATTCATATCTTCTTCGATGTGTAGGTCATCTTTTGAATTACAATAATTGACTAATGTATCATCTTCTATCTCATCATCATTTATGAACTGATCGTCATCCTCTGACTCATTAAAATTAAATACAAAATCAGCTTCAACTTTGTTGGATAGCAGATCAGTCCTAGAAGGAGCTGTTACAAGTTCTTCATCAACAAGAAGCTCGGTTAATGTTTGTTCTTCCTCTTGAAAAGCTTTCTCTTCATATAAATCTGAATTTTTATCCATCTCTAGTCGGGTTGGTATGTCATATATGCCTCTAGTGTTATTCTTTGTACGACATATTAATTACCTCGATAATTTAGATCCTTCAAATATATTTCTTGTTTTGCTTAAGTTGCTAATATAAACGGCTCATTCTGGTACCATATTCGTGCAAAATTTATACTAATAAAGTATGGATCGATATGAATATCGATCTTTTTATTGCTAATATCCCATCATTCACACTGAAATAAGAATATAGAATTACTTGACCCATACTTCAGTCCTATGATATCTATCAGTACACCATAATATTCAATCTCTTCTTCTCCTTCATTCTTATCGTAGCAATCCCACTATTCTGGGTCCGTCATTGCATCTCAAGCTTCTTTGTGTAAAATCTCATTCCTCCAATGATACAGGATGCGTAGTGGTTAACTCTTCGATCGGGATCACATACTAAATCATACAACTTATTGGTCGCACCCTTTTCTTTATTGAAATACTTTTATTTCATCTACATCATAACATAAAAAATTATATTAGTTCAAATAATTATTTTTATAATTATTAAAAATAACGTATTACTAGTGTAACTTATAAGGTCTCCAAATTATTTTGCAAATTTCTTCCTAAGTTGATCATCAGCATCTGTATTATTCTCTCTACATAGTATACTCTTGTGCTCACTGCAACAAGTCATAATCTTTAATTTTACATCGACATAAAAAAATTACTTAGAATATTAAACAGTATGCTAAGATGATATTTACTAAATAAAATCTTTAATTTCTTCATAATTATTTAGAACCTAGAAGCATACCTTGAATAGCTCATTCACGTCTATAAATTCATATCTCCTTCCACCAATGGGTTGAACCATTTGCTTACATATAGACAGTGTCAGCTCATGATCATCCTATTCACAGTCTGTATTATGATCTGTATGATTGAATCTTATTTTGATATCATTAAGATACATCAAGCAGAATATGATACACTTCGTAGCTACATATGCTTCCACTATAGACCCTTCAGGCCGTGCTTTATTATGCACATACTTTTTTAGGGTACACAAGAATCTATAAATAAAAATATATTTAAATTTTAAAAATATATTTACATCTTATAACTAATATGATAAAGTATATACAATTTCTTTACCTTTTAATAGGATACAATCCACCGATAATGTATCGATCTGGCCAAAAGAGCTTCCTTTAAAAGATAAATAGCCAGGTACACCATAACATCAAAAAATGATGGTGGAAAATTTTTTTCTAACTTACAAAGAATGAGCATGATATCCTTTTCAAACTTTTCAAGTAAGTTAATCTTCAATTTTTGACAATACAGTTCTCAGAAGAATACTCCCAACTCAATCAATACAGTTTGAACATCACCATCCAAACAGCCATGCATGACCACAGGAAGCAAGCATTGCATCATCATATGGGAGTCACGATTTTTCATATCAAAGATATTGCTATCATTGTTGCAAATATACTGCGATACGTTTGAAGTATATACATCAAAAAATTTTATGATTTTGAACCATCTACAGAAACTCTTTTTTTCCTCATCAAACAGTGAATAACATGTAGGTGGCATAAAAAATCTATCACCTTGACGAACTAAATGCAACTCCGACTGGATTCTCATTTTCTGCAAATCAAGACGAGCTTTTATACTATCTTTTATTTTTTCTGAGATGTTCAATACTATATCAATGATATTATCATAAATATTCTTCTCAATGTGCATTATATTTAGATTATGATGAAGTAGTAGCTACTTCCAATATGGTAGTTCGAAAAAAATACTTTGCTTCATCCAATTCAGCTCAGCTTCAGTATGCTTTCATTTGTGAGTACTCGATATTTTTTCTAATTGGATGTTTTCAATGATTTCAAGTTATTCTAAAACTTCTACTTCACTTAACTCCTTAGGTGGTAGACACTGATTGGACTTACCATCAAAGTATTGGTTGTAACAGATCCTCCAAGAGTGATTATCAGGAAGAAACTGTCGATGACCCATGAAGCATATTTTTCATCCATGCTTTAAATATAAGGATGATGCATCCTTGTTGCATATTAGACATGCCAGATATCCTTTGGTGCTCCATCCAGATAAGTTTTTATATGCAGAAAAATTATTTATTGTCCATAAAATCAAAGCATGCAACTTAAAATTTCTTCAACTCACATAATCATATGTCTGTACTTCATTTTTTATAGCTCCTTCACATCATCGATTAACGGTCATAGATATACATCAATTTTATTATCTGATGCTTTTAAATCTAAAATCAATAATGACATAAAAATAAATGGTTCTTTCATGCACTTTCAAGGTGACATATTATATTCAACTAGCATCACAGGCCACATGCTGTAGGAAGTACTCAAATTATCAAGAAGATTAAATCCATCTATCACTAGACCAAGTCGGATATTGCATGGGTCACTCGCAAAGTATGAATGCTTTGCATCGAAGTCTTTCCACACTATGGAGTCGATCGGGTGGTTAAGTATGTTCTCTTCCAAAACCCGCTGCTCATTATGCCATCTCATTTCTTCAGTTATCTTTGTGGATATATACAACCTTTGAAGTCTTGAAATCAATGAAAAATATCTCAAAATATTTTAAAGTATCTTCTTTTCTTTTCTGTTATTGGTTTTGTACCTAGGCTCATTGCATTTCGAACATTCAATTGTCTGTTTATTATCCTTATAAAATAGTATACAGTCATTTTTGTAGGCATGTATAGGAATATAGCCAAGTCTTAATTTTGCATGTATATTTTTGCTTCAGAATATAATTTTGAAAGTCTCTCTCCATCGGAAAGAGCTGCTTTAATCAATATCAAATTTTGATCAAATAACTTCTGACTCCATTGGTTCACGATTTTAATATGAAGCAATATTATCAAAAACTCTAACTTGAAGAACTTTACACAATTTGGATAGAGTGGCTCTCATGCATCTCTTACAAGCTTTGCAAACTGCTCAGAAGTCTCTTCTACTTCAAGTCGGATATTGTGTTCATGATTAGAATTGCCTTCAGATGCACTAGTACTCATGCATATATTTGAACAAACATCTTGATGTAAATCATCTAATAGTTCTCCTATACCATCATGTTTGACAGGTTTAGCAACATCACTATCATTTTCAGTATCGTCATTGTCACGCACAACTTCATTCAGATCACTCTCTCCGTGCCATATTCAATAAGTATACTTCTTATCCATACCATAACATAGCAGATACTCCTCAACAAATATTATATAATGATATACCATATTGACACATCTTTTGTATGGACACTTTATCCGACCAGTATTGTCAGCCTTACATCATGCAAATTTAATAAAATCTCGAACATCTTTTCGATATTCAGGCAAAAAAAACCTCTAGTATTCATCCAATTTTTGTTGATATCCATCTAACAACAAATATAAAAATCATTAACAATAAAAAAAATCAATGGTATTCATCCGAATCGGATCCCGACCTGAATTTCGAACCAAATCCCCACCTAAATTTCGGACCAAATCTTGATTCGGATCTAGACATGAATCATTTTATACAAAACAGCATGCATTAAAGAATGCAGACTGAATAGTAACACAAAAAATTCCTTCCACCAATTTAATAAAGTAAAAATGAATGATCCTATCTATTTCAAATCATTACTAACAGGTGTGGTCCTATCCCTTTTAGAAAAGTAATAATTTTATTATTGTTATTAGTCAATATTTTGTTTCATTATTGTAAAAATTTTAGCAGTATCTCCCCATGGTTCTCTAAGTATACGATGTGAATATAGTGCCTACGCACCCTATCCACCATATATCCGAAGAACAGTGGACAGATAACTATTGAGTACCATATAATAAAATAAAATATCAACTATTAACTAATAAGATTATTACTTTTCTAAAAAATCTGAATATGGGACATCCAAGAGTCGATCTCGATTAAGATCGACACTTGAATGAAAATATACAACTCAAAGCAATTTAACTACCATCTCTAAACATACATTCAAAGATAGATTTTTAATTTATCAAAAAAGAGTAACATTGTATTAAAATTTTTTCATCAAAAATTTTAGTAGAGTTTTCTCTAAAATAAAAATATTTTTTATATTTAATTATAATAAGTAAAAGTATACAAAATAGTACATAAAATAATTAAATTATAATAAGCAAAAGCAATGTGCATTGTGCTAGTAGAACAATAAAAAATTTATAAATTTCAGTAGTAATACTAAAAAATTTATGCAATAAAAATAAATTAAACTATAAGTAGTTGAGCATGCAAAATAATATTAATGTAAAATAATAACATGAAATCCAATCCCACGTTGAATATCCTCCGCTCCCTCTCCCTCATCTTTCAAATTCACCAAAAGTAGCACCATAGAGGCACTCCCACAGATAGGGCTAGAAGTAGGTCGGACGGTCAAGAGGCCCATCAGGTCAGGCTTCAGACTCGACCTCAAACCATTCAGGTTGGGCTCTAGCCAAAAAAATAGGGCCTGTTTGACCATCGAGCTGGGCTCAGATAGACATTTGGCCTGACCCAGAGCTAATCTGATTGGATTCGAATCGATTAACCCTCCTCTCCCAACTCCGACCCAATCTGTATTTTAACTTTTATATATATAATAAATAATTTTTTATTTTTTTCTTAAAATTTTTTTTCCTAAAAATATTTTTTTTAAAATATTTTTTTTCCTAAACAGGCTCCAGACTCGGCCCTGCGACCCCCGCTCCTGCGATGCTGTCGCAGTCACCCACCCCACATGACCCACCCCCATGGTGCCGCCACCCTCTCCAACCCCCTGTAACCCAAATCCTAGCTTGAATCATGATCAGATCCTGATCTGAATCCCAACTCGGATCAAAATCTTGACCCAAATCCCGACCTCGATCCAATTTAGATCGTGATCCAAATTTTACTTTTATTAATTAAATAATAAAATATTTAATTAATATTTTATTTTATTTTATTTTTTCTCATTTCTCTCTTCCCTTCCTCCCTCCCCAACCGACCTTCCTCTCTCCCCATCATGCAACCCCCTTCGCCCCTCGAGCCCCCCGGCCCCCATGTCACCCTCAGTTGCCCACCCCCACCCCTGCAACCCCCTCTGCCCCCGACCCCTCGACCTTCGTGTCACCCCCGGCCGCCCACCCCCACCCCTGCAACCCCCTCCACCTCCGGACCCCCTCTCCGTCCCCGTGTCACCCCCGACCGCCCACCCCACCCCTGCAACCCCCTCGGCCCTCGTGTCACCCTCGGCAGCCCACCCCCGCAACCACCTCTGTCTCTCGATGGCCTGATCAACCAAAAAAAAGGATGGAAAGAACCCTTACCTCTGACAAACGGCAATCGCGGTAGTCGAAAAGCCTAAGGTAATGGTGGCAGACGGCAATGACGGCGGCGACAGTGGAGACGTGGTCGTCGGTGGGAAAAGAGGGAGAGGGAGGGCTCGAAGAGGAGAGGGAGGGCACTCAGAGAGGAGAGAGAGAGGGAGAGGAAGAGGATTTTACGTGAAAGGACATCGAGTTGACGTCTAATAAATATAGAACTATTAGCGACAAAAATTTTTATCACTTATACTATTATTAGTGATGAAAAACATTTTCGTCGTCAATAATCCCGCCAAAAAAATTTTCACTAAAATTTTTTTTTCTATAAAAAAATTTTGCTAAAAAAATTTATGAAATAAATTATTGATGATGAAAATAAAAATATTCATCATTAATAAGGCTATTAGCAATGGAAATAAAGTTTTCGTTGCTCATAAATACTGTCCAAAAAAAAAAATTTCTCTAACAATTTTTTCTTCAAAAAATAAAAAAAAATTAAAATGATTTTGCTGACGAAAATTTTTTACATCGCTAATAAAAAAATTTCCATTAATAAATTTTTTCTTCATAAAAATTGATTAAAATAATATTTTTAAAATATGGTTGTCAATGGAAAATAAATTTATGTTGCAAATAAATTTTTTAAAAAAAATTAAAGACTATTTGTGATGAAATTCAATTTACATTGCTAATAATTTTAAATTTTTTTCAATCTAAAAAAATCTTCTCAATAATAATGTTGCCCAGCTATGCAACCCAAGAGGGGGGGTGAATTGGGTTTCTAAAAATTTTAAGCTTAACTAATGACTTATGAAAGATGTTTGTCAATAGCTAAATGAATGAGGAGAATGACTTTAGTTCAAGATTAATTGCCTAAAGCAAGAATACAAGGAAATAATGAAGAGTTAAAGAGAGGCAATTATGCACACCACAAACACAAGGATTTATAGTGGTTCGGTGCCAACCTTGCACCTACATCCACTCCCCAAGCTCCTACTTGGGAATTTCAATCCACTAAACTTGTATTCAACCCGAATACAAACGTCAGAAACTCTGACACTAGCTATCCCAAGCTAGTCCACTTATTTTCCGGGTACAAGCCAACCCAATACACTCCGATTCTAGGTTCGGATCAACCTTTCCTTATTTTGGAACCCCTCCAAAACAAAAACAATCACTCAAAATGAGTAAAATAATTTATAGCACAAATAAGTACAAGAAAAGCTCCTTTAATGAGCGAATATAACTTTAAATATACTTTACTCAAGAGAAGAAGCCCCTTTTTTTGGATTTCCTCAAAGTGGATGGAGAATTGATTGAGCGCTTGAGGAGTTGGTGAGCTTGGATTGATGGCTTCTTGAAAGCTTTAAATGAGCTCTTGATTAGGGCTGAAAAGTTGGCTTGAGAAACCCTTTCTCTTTTGAATGCTCTTGAATGCTCTCTTGAATGCTCTTCTTTTTCTTTTTAATCTCTTGCACTCTCTCTTTCTTCTTGTTGTTTGTTTCCCACCTTTGAATCCTTTTATAGCTTTAAGAAATAGAGGAAAATATTCTAGGCTGAAAAAGAGCCGTTAGACCACATTAAATGAGCATTAAAAGCACTTAAAACGGGTTAAAAATAGCCGTTGCAGAAAAATCCCATCACAGGGGTCGACTCATGAGTCGACTCATGCCTCAGGGGTCGACTCATGAGTCGACCTCTGTTGAAGCAACCAGAAAATAAGGTTCTGTAAATTTTGGCCTAAAACTGCAGGAGTCGACTCATGAGTCGACTCATGCCTTGAGAGTCGACTCATGAGTCGACTCACAGGCCGTGCCAAGCCAAAAATTCAGCGTGCCAAACTGCTCATTGTGCCATGAGCTGACTCATGAGTCGACTCATGAATTTCAAACATGCATAACTTCAAAAATACAAGTCCAAAAATAATGAAATTTTCGTCAATAGATCACAAATCTTTTGTTCTACCAAATGATACTATTAAATTAGGGTTTTGGTAAAATTATGATTTTGCCCCTGAAGAGCACAAAGATTTTTCAAATAAAAAATATTGGTACCCCTTCAATCTGCTTTGTAATCATCAAAATCAATCTAGGAGCAACAATCTCCCCCTTTTTGATGATGACAAAACACTTGAACAAAAGCATTTATGTGAATCATGAATTTCAAAAGGATGCATTATAGGTGCATATGCTTGAAAAGAATATTGATTCTTTTGGCATGTGATACAAATGGTCATATGCATAAATAGTTTGCCCATTTGCTTGAAGATTTGAAAATTTGCTCATTGGATTATGTGATTTCGGTGTTAGAGCAGAAAATTTATTTTTGTTATCAGAGCAAGCTGTATCTTGAAAATTTGCTCATTCTCATTTGATTATTTAGTTTTAGTATTAGAGCAAAAATAATTAAGTGTGCCAATGCATGTCTAAGAGTTAATTTGTAAAGTATATTAGAGCATGTTAAATTTAAGATGTATCAGAGCAAGTAAGAATTTTAAAGCATATCAGAGCATATTTAAAGAAGTAATTTTAAAGGTTGCTCATTTGCATTGTACTTAGCAATTTACTCATTGTATTTTTAAGTCATGTAATAATTTTACTTTTGATATGTTTCTTTTTCTTTAATTTCTCATAATTTATAATTTTGCTTTTGATGGGTTTTTTTTCTTTAATTTCTCATAATTTGTAGTTTTGCTTTTGATGGGTTGCTTTTTCTTTAATTTCTCCTCCTTTTTGACATCATCAAACATTGTTAACTCCCCTCTTTTTCGAATATGTTTTCTCTTTAATACTTCTAGTGCTAATCATTGATGTTTGCTCCCCCTTAATACAGCAATCATTAACAGCAATCATCAACAAAGAAAGATATTTCAACAAGGAGAATATATATAACCAAAAAGATGATTGACATCATTACAAAAAGTAGATATATAGGTAAAAGATGATTAAAACCATAATTGTTTCAATACAAATTTCATAACATAAAAGTCAGCTAGCTAATGTCATTACATGGCCCCAAAATACAGATTCTAGAAAGAACAAGAGACTAATACCTAGGATCTAGTAAAGATCATGACTAGAAGGATCGAGTCATCAGATATAGGGTGAGGAGATGATGGATCTCGACCAGAAGAACTCCTCTACCCCGTCTGCCTCTGGCACGAGCAGGTGAGCGAGATGAACTAGGAGGCTGAGAACGTTGAGAGGCCAAGGACTGGACTGAAAGAGTGAGTCTGATGGAATCAAGAACGTTCAGTGCTCTGAAAACAGACTGAAGTAGAGCAGTGAACTGAGTAGATGCATGCTCACTCGAGCCTTTGATCTCTCTCCTCAATAACTCATAGCCACCCTCCAATGCACCTCTGAGCCTGCCAGCCTCTGCAGTAAGGTCTGTGACCTCAATAGTGGACTCCTGTGGCTGAGGATGGGCCAAAGCTAGGACTTGCCCCTGCAAGTCAAGAACTCTCCCAGTCAGTCTCCAAACAGTGTCCTCTAGCTGCTGAATCCGAATAGACTGATCTGAGATCAACTGAAACACAGTGGAGATATGGGGAATCAAGGTCTGATCAGATGAATCTAATGAAGTGGACCCTGGTGCAAATGTAGTAGTGCTCCACTGTGAGATAGCAACGAAGCCACACGCTGAGATATCTGCTCGATCTGTTCATCAGCCAGTCTGAACTCTGAAGAAGGTGCACTGCTCTCTGGCTGATGTACTGGTGTGTGCCTCCTGGTGAACTCTGAAGGGCCAGCCTCTGGGTCTGGAATAAACTGGATATCTGGAGATGCAGCCCTGAAGTCATGGATAGGAGATGATGGACCTTCTTCTTCAGCTCTGTCTTCTACTCTATCCTCAGCTCTCTCCTCAGAACCCTTAATCCAACCACCATCAGTTTTAGTAAATCCCATACGGTGCAGAGTATGTTGGTTGATGGTGTCTACATGAGAAAGCTTTGCAGATGCCTCCCCCTCAAAGCTGACTCCAAACCTCCTAAAAACTCGTGTAAGGGCCATACCAAAAGGCAGATGTGCCTTGGATCTGTTCAGTGTCTCTCTCATGGTCTCAATCATTAATGCCGGGAGGTTTAGGGGGGTTTGAGTGATCACATGAAACATAATACAAATATCTCTGCTAGAAAGTAGATCATGCCTACCACTCCTAGGGAAGAAGAGCTTTGTCACTAACTGATGTAAGATCCTCATCTCAATAGACAAAATTTTGGCTTCCAATTTATTCAAACTTTCTGAGTAGGTTCCCCCTAAAATCACACTGATTCCCTCTTCCTTCACAGGGAGTTCCATGTAAGAATAACCCTCACAGGGCAAATGAAGTATTTCTCCCAAAATGATAGGATCCAGACAAATATCAACTCCCTTAACTGTCGAAGTCACTGTTCCATTCCCATAATGCAGATTCTGATAAAATTCTCTAACTAGGTCTACAAAAGTGACTTCCTTAAGAGAGCAGTAGAAACCCCAACCCTGGTTTTTAATCTTTGTTCCAAAGGTGAAACCCTCTTTTTCAAAGAATCTAAAATCTACATTCTTTCCGGTTTCAACCTTCCTATCAAATAGAGGGATCTTACTGGGGCTAAGGGAAGACTGAGAGGGACCTTGAGCTGACACAGAAGCCAGAGTGGGAGCAGTGGAGGACTGAGCAGCTTGCCTTTTTCTGCGGATATTTTCTTCTAGCTCATGGACCGACTTTCTTCTCTGAGGGAGCTTCATCTTCAGAGCCATTCTCACCACAGCAGCAGGCAGAGAGACTTGGAGGATCAAGTGGATGAGTGGAAGAAGGGCTACAAAAGGATGGAGAGGGATTTTGGCAGAGAGAAGAGGCGATTTTGAGAAGAACGGTGGAGGCTAGGGCACGCTCCAACCATTTCAATCAAAGGGGAAAGATGCGAAAATCTTCTTTCCCAAGCGGTGATTTGTGATGGAGAGGAGAAGGGAGAACAATCTTGAGCTAGATCCTTGGTTTTGAAGAGAATGAGGATGAGGATGTCGGTTCTTGGAAGGAGGAAGACGAAGAGATGAGTCGGCTCATGAACAGGCTTCCAATTAAAAAGAAAGAGCCCGTGGGAAGTTGGCAGTAATTACAAGTTTGCCAAGGGGTCGACCCTAGGGGGTCGACTCATGAAACTCAGAAATTCAGAAAAAATATGAATAAATTCCGAAAAAATTTAAAATTTTAGGAGAAGGAATTTTGCTCAGTGACAAGTTGTGAGAGTGATAATCTTGAGCATTTAGAACCAAGAGAGATGATAGAAATTGAGCTCAAAGAATTTTTGACATCAAATCTTTGGAATTGGAAAATATTTAGGCATATGGATCAAGAATTCTTAGATTTCTCCTAATTTCACAGAATCTGTCCTCACAAGGGCCTTTGTAAAGATATCAGCTAATTGATTTTTAGTGCAAACATATTCAAGAATTATATTTTTGTTTTGAACATGTTCTCTTATAAAATGATGTCTAATTTCAATATGTTTGGACCATGAGTGTTGAATTGGATTTTTAGATAGATTTATGGCACTTGTGTTGTCACATCTTATTGGTGTTTCATTAAGTTTGATTCCAAAGTCTTCGAGTTGTTGCTTAATCCACAAGATTTGAGCACAACAACTTCCGACTGTAATGTATTCGGCCTCAGCCGTAGACAGTGCTACCGAATTTTGTTTCTTGCTAAACTAGGAGATTAGGTTAACTCCAAAAAATTGGCAAGTTCCACTTGTGCTTTTTCTATCTAATCTACATCCAGCAAAATCAGCATCTGAATATCCTAATAAATCAATTAGTGAGTCCTTAGAGTACCATAACCCAGAGTTTGAGTACCATTCAAGTATCTAAGGATTCTTTTAACAGCATTCAAATGAGATTCTTTAGGATTAGATTGATATCTAGCACACAAGCAAACACTAAATATGATATCAGGCCTACTTGCAGTTAAATATAATAGAGAGCCAATCATACCTCTATAGTATTTTAAGTCTACACATTTACCTTCATCATCCTTGTCAAGCTTACATGAGGGGCTCATTGGTGTGCCAATTGGTTTGGAGTTCTCCATTCCAAATCTTTTGAGTAGTTCCTTGGTGTACTTGCTTTGGGTGATGGAGATTCCCTCTTTTGTTTGTTTGATTTGGAGTCTGAGGAAGAAGGTAAGTTCTCCCATCATGCTCATCTCGAACTCCCCCTGTATGAGCTTTGCAAAGTCTTGACAAAGAGATTCATTAGTAGACCCAAAAATTATGTCATCAACATAAATTTGTATTACTAACATATCATTTTGATTTCTTTTAATAAAGAGGGTTGTATCTACATTACCTCTTGAAAAACCATTATTTAGTAAAAATTTGCTTAGCCTATCATACCAAGCTCTAGGTGCTTGTTTTAATCCATATAAAGCTTTATTTAATTTAAAAATATGATTAGAAAAAGCATGATTTTCAAATCCAGAGGGTTGTTCTACATAGACTTCTTCAGCAATATATCCATTTAAAAAAATACTTTTGACATCCATTTGAAATAATTTGAATTTCATAAAGCAAGCATATGCAAGTAGAAGTCTAATGGCTTCTAATCTAGCAACATGTGCAAAGGTCTCATCAAAATCAATTTCTTCTTCTTGATTATATCCTTTAGCAACCAATCTTGCTTTATTTCTAATTACATTACCATGCTCATCTAATTTGTTCCTAAAGACCCATTTTGTGCCAATTATTGAATAATTTTTAGGTCTTGATACTAAAGTCCAAACATTATTTCTTTCAAATTGATTAAGTTCCTCTTGCATTGCATTAATCCAATTATGATCATTTTCAGCTTCTTCAATAGTTTTAGGTTCAAGATGAGATACAAAAGCACAATGATTAAATACATCTCTAAGTGAAGAACGAGTTTTTACCCCATGCATAGGATCACCAATAATTAACTCCTTAGGGTGATTGTGAACATACCTCCATTCCTTGGATAGGTCATTTGTACCTTGAGGTTGTTCTTGAATTTCTTCACCTCTCTCATCTTGTTTGTCTTCTTGTTCCTCGTCCTCTTGAGTTGTTGAATCTTTCAGAGTGATCTCCTTCATTCCTTCTATTAGAGGATCTGCATCATCAATACCCTCATTCTTTCTTGAAGGAAGATCGTTAGATTCATCAAAAACAACATGTATGGACTCCTCTACTACTAAAGTTCTTTTGTTAAAAACTCTAAAAGCTTTACTAGTGGAGGAGTAACCAAGAAAGATTGCTTCATCTGATTTTGCATCAAATTTACCAAGTCTTTCTTTACCATTATTTAGTACAAAACATCGACAGCCAAAAATATGAAAATATGCAATATTCGGATTTCTTTCTTTCCAAAGTTCATAGGGGGTTTTTTTAAAAATTGTCTAATCAAAGCACGATTTAAAATGTAACATGCTGTGTTAATTGCTTCCGCCCAAAAATATCTTGGAAGGTTGCTTTCACAAAGCATGGTACGGGCCATTTCTTCTAAGGTTCTGTTTTTCCTTTCAACTACCCCATTTTGTTGGGGTGTCCTAGGAGCAGAGAAGTTATGGCCAATTCCATTTTCATCACAAAAGTTTTCAAAGTCTTGATTTTCAAATTCAGTTCCATGATCGCTTCGAATATTTTGAATTGAAAATCCTTTTTCATTGGTGACTTTTCGGTAAAATTTAGTGAAAATGTGAAAAGTTTTATCTTTGTGTGCTAAAAAGAAAACCCAAGTAAAACGAGAGTAATCATCTATAATTACAAAATCATATCGTTTTCCTCCTAGACTAGTGGTTCTAGTTGGTCCAAATAAGTCCATATGCAAAAGCTCTAAAGGTCTAGAAGTTGAAACAACATTTTTGGATTTAAATGAAACTCGTATTTGTTTACCTAGTTGGCATGCATCATAAATTCTATCTTTTCAAAATTCAGTTTAGGCAAGCCAAGAACTAATTCTTTCTTAATTAATTTTGAAAGAGAATGCATGCTAATGTGTGCAAGTCTACGATGCCAAAGCCAACTAGTCTCATTAACTTTAGCATTCAAGGATACTAGGCATTGCATGTTTATTTTGGCTAAATTATTTAAATCTACCATATAAACATTGCCATGTCTATGTCCAAAAAATTTAATGCCATCGTTAATAGGACTAGTCACAATGCAAACAGATGATTCAAAAACAACTTTATATCCTTTATCATAAAATTGACTAATGCTAAGTAAGTTATGCTTTAAACCATTAACTAACAAAATATTTTTAATGTATTTGGAGGGAGTGATACCAATGTTATCTATCCCGATGATCTTTCCTTTGCCATTGTCTCCAAAGGTGACCATCCCTCCATCCTTAGCATCAAGCGTGATGAATTGTGATTCATCACCAGTCATGTGTCTCGAGCATCCACTATCAAGATACCATTTCCTGTTTCCTCCTTGGGATGCTAGACACACCTGCAAGCAATAGTCAAATTTTTGTTTTAGGTACCCAAGCTTTCTTGGGTCCTTTTTGGTTAGTCAAAATGGTTCCTTTTGGAACCCATATTTTCTTTATAGTTGAGTTTGCAGATTTGTCAAAGAAGCAAGTGTATGACTTATGTCCTACTCTACCACATTTGAAACAAGTAATATTGGTAGACTTGTTACTTAAAGAGTTTACATAAATATTTTTCAGATATTTTTGTTTCTTCAAGGGGTTATAGCCAAGTCCAGCCTTATCATATACGGCTTTTTGATTATCAAGAATCATATTGAGTTTGTTTGAACTTAAGGTGAACTTTTCTACTATTAGTTTTAGCTTGGCAATTTCATTCTTTAAGCTTTGATTTTCTTGAAGCAAGATGGATTTTTCAATTGAAAAGTTTTCAGCTTGTTTCACTAAGGATTGATTTTTCAATTTCAGCTCTTTGTTTTTCATCCCTAGTTTCTTTAATTCATCAACTAAATTATAGAATGCTTCATGCAATTCTTCAAAAGTAAAATCACTAGGGGTTTCGGAAATTACCTCATTTTCGTATGCCATAAGGCACAGGTTGGCTTGTTCGGTTGAGGTTTTCTCATCGGAGCTTGAGTCATCACTCGCACTCCATGTGGCCATCATGGCCTTCTTCTTGAACTTCTTGGGACCTTTCTTCAGTTGTGGACATTCGGATTTGAAGTGTCCCGACTTCTTGCACTCGTAGCAGATAAGGGGTTGGTCTTTCTCTTTTTCTTTGCTTTGTTCTCCTTTTGTGAATGGCCTCTTTCTCATCCTCTGTTTCCTTTTTCTCAAAAATTTCTTGAATCTTCGGGTGATGAGAGCCATCTCTTCATCTTGTTCTTCATCTTCAGTGTCATCAGTTTCTTCATCAGGAGGAGCTGTGGATTTGAGGGCGATGGTTCTTTTCTTTTTGACTTCTTCCTCTTGATGTTACTTCATGCTTAGCTCATGAGTCATCAAAGATCCAAGAAGCTCTTCTAGAGGTAGAGTGTTCAAGTCCTTCGCTTCTTGGATGGCAGTCACTTTGGCTTCCCAAGTTCTTGGCAAGGACCTGAGAATCTTTCTTACAAGCTCACTGTTAGTATAGGACTTACCAAGACTCTTTAAACCATTAATGATATCAGTAAAATGAGTAAACATTACAGTTATGGACTCATCATGCTCCATTTTAAACAATTCATATTTATGCACAAGCATATTTATTTTAGACTCTTTTACTTGATTGGTTCCCTCATGGGTTACTTCTAACCTATCCCATATTTCTTTAGCAGAAGAACAAGTAGAAATGCGATTAAATTCGTTTGCGTCAAGAGCACAATAAAGTACATTCATTGCTTTAGCATTTAATTGGGCCATCTTTTTATCAACCTCATCCTATTCTTTCTCGGGTTTGGTTGATTCCTCACCATCTATAATTTTAGTGGGTGTGTGAGGACCGTTCACTATGATACTCCACATATCCTAGTCGAGTGCTTGTATAAATATTTTCATCCGAGCTTTCCAATAGGTGTAATTAGACCCATTGAAAAGTGGAGATCGGTTGGTGGATTGCCCCTCGGCTAGAGAAGTACCGACGTGGGTTGCCATAGATCTTTGGCTCCTTGATTGTTTAGATCAAAGACGGGCTAGAGCACCGGGCTCTGATACCACTTGTTGCCCAGCTATGCAACCCAAGAGGGGGGGTGAATTGGGTTTCTAAAAATTTTAAGCTTAACTAATGACTTATGAAAGATATTTGTCAATAGCTAAATGAATGAGGAGAATGACTTTAGTTCAAGATTAATTGCCTAAAGTAAGAATACAAGGAAATAATGAAGAGTTAAAGAGAGGCAATTATGCACACCACAAACACAAGGATTTATAGTGGTTCGGTGCCAACCTTGCACCTATATCCACTCCCAAAGCTCCTACTTGGAAATTTCAATCCACTAAACTTGTATTCAACCCGAATACAAATGTCGAAAACTCTGACACTAGCTATCCCAAGCTAGTCCACTTGTTTCTCGGGTACAAGCCAACCCAATACACTCCGATTCTAGGTTCGGATCAACCTTCCCTTATTTTGAAACCCCTCCAAAATAAAACAATCACTCAAAATGAGTAAAATAATTTATAGCACAAATAAGTACAAGAAAAGCTCCTTTAATGAGCGAATATAACTTTAAATACACTTTACTCAAGAGAAGAAGCCCCTTTTTTTGGATTTCCTCAAAGTGGATGGAGAATTGATTGAGCGCTTGAGAAGTTGGTGAGCTTGGATTGATGGCTTCTTGGAAGCTTTAAATGAGCTCTTGATTAGGGCTGAAAAGTTGGCTTGAGAAATCCTTTCTCTTTTGAATGCTCTTGAATGCTCTTCTTTTTCTTTTTAATCTCTTGCACTCTCTCTTTCTTCTTGTTGTTTGTTTCCCACCTTTGAATCCTTTTATAGCTTTAAGAAATAGAGAAAAATATTCTAGGCTGAAAAAGAGCTGTTAGACCACATTAAATGAGCATTAAAAGCACTTAAAATAGGTTAAAAACTAGTCGTTGCGGAAAAATCCCATCGTAGGGGTCGACTCATGAGTCGACTCATGCCTCAGGGGTCGACTCATGAGTCAACCTCTGTTGAAGCAACCAGAAAATAGGGTTCTGTAAATTTTGGCCTAAAACTGCAGGAGTCGACTCATGAGTCGACTCACAGGCCGTGCCAAGCCAAAAATTCAGCGTGCCAAACTGCTCATTGTGCCATGAGCTGACTCATGAGTCGACTCATGGATTTCAAACATGCATAACTTCAAAAATACAAGTCCAAAAATAATAAAATTTTCGCCAATAGATCACAAATCTTTTGTTCTACCAAATGATACTATTAAATTAGGGTTTTGGTAAAATTATGATTTTGTCCCTGAAGAGCACAAAGACTTTTTCAAATAAAAAATATTGGTACCCCTTCAATCTGCTTTGTAATCATCAAAATCAATCTAGGAGCAATAAATAATTTTATAAAACATTAATTTTAAATTTTTTTCATTAAAAAAAATTTTCATCCAAAAGATTTAACAAAAAATGATATTAAAAAATATTCATGATAAAAAATAAAATTAATTTTCTTTAATCTAAAAAATTTTTGATCTAAAAAATATTTTTAAAATAATTTTTGTTGAAAAATATATCCTAAAGTCAATCGTTTGATATTTGTGCTAAATATAAATATATATAAATTGATAAATAATAAAAATTATTTGATCTTTTTTATCACAAAGTTACATCTTCTAACGAACTCCTATATTGTGATGAAGTTCTTAAGACTATTTTGATTGATAAAGAAAGATTTATCATGTAGTCCTTAAATTGATTCACGACCAAACGATATGCTATTACTAGGACGATAGCGATATCAAGTGTAGATCGTTGTGTGCCATATGCATTGATTGTCCTCATAATCAAATGGTGTGAAGATACTGATATGATATGTAGATGAGATATAGGAGTATATCATCACTGAATATGACCAACTGTAGAGTATTCTACTATCAAGGATAGCTCATGAAGGATATGGGTATAAATATCCCTCCGATCTGAGATCACCATAGTGACTTGCATGCAACTCATTGTACTTTGGTGCCAAACTAATTGAGTTTCTAATTTAGTGACAGAAAGTTTTTAGGTGCGGTCAAATACTTGTCAAGTCGTGAGTGAGTCAAGATGGGATTAACCCCTTCGAATTAGTAAGAGTTAATGTATCAATATATTTTAATTTAGCAAAATCAGAGCTCAGATAATCCATGTGATGGATTTGAAAGATTGAAGTATAATATGGATGACTTATCTTGGATTGACAATTAAATCCTAGGTCATCTTCGAGCATTAAGATCAAGAGGATGAATTATACGATAACTATACGTCAATAGGTTCTTGAATGTTGCTTCGCCATCATTCAACCTATCCAGATATCGAGTCACCATTGGTAGATGGTTACATATATTGGTTTAAAAATTTATTCTTATGCTACTGACTTAGGTTCAAACCTATGGGGTCAAACTCAAAAGAAGTTTCTGACTGATCATGTGGCTGATCAATGATTGAGAATCATTCAAGGGCTTAATTATCGATTCGATTGATGATTAATCTTATGCAAAAGTTACAATAAATTTATTCACCAAGTGTTAATGAATTAATGAAGGATTAATTAACAATTAAATTTTTTATTAGCCTAATTTTATTGAGCAAAGAGGATTATATAAAATCTAATTGAATTAGATTCAATTAGGTTTGACCCGATTAGGTTATGAGATGACCTAATTGCTAAGGAAGAATTATCCCTGATTTGATCAGGACTTTAGTTCAATCAATTTCTAATTTGATTAAAATTTGATTAAAAATTTATGAATCTAATTAGATTAGATTTCATCTATTTTATTTGAGCTAAACCAGATGTGATTTGATTTGAATTCAAATAAGAAAATAAAGAGTCCATATAGGATTGGACTCTCCTTCTCTTGTGCCTCCCACTTTGCATGCCATATTTCCTTATGCACAAAATTATTTTGCATGAGATTTTTTCATGCCAAAGAGTTCTTGTTCCTCTCTATCTCACATCCAAATCTAATTTAGTTTTGATAAAAGAAAGATTTTAAAATTAGATTTTAAAATATTTCTTATCAAGAGAGTCTGTTCTTATCCAAATCATTCCACACGCCAACTTATTTTTTTTTCTCCTTATGTGTGCGACATTTTAAGGAGATTTTTTATGAAAGATTGGAGAACAAATTTACCATAAAAAAATATGAGAAGGGGCATCCCATATTTTTTTGGACATGTTTTGGCATGGAATTGAGAGAGGGTGCGACATCTTTTGGAAGAGTCCAAGATCTCTTGGACTCTTCACCTAACTTATTACATGCCAATAACAAGGGATTTGTTCTTCTCTTTTGTATGTGTAAGAGGCCAGAGAAAAGGGATTTCATGGTGAGAAGTCCTGGGGCATGGTTCCATGGGGTGAAAAAGAGGAAGAGAGTCCTCTCTCTTTGGGTTAGCGCAAAGGCTGTTTTCTAGGGTTTTATCCTTTGGGTTTGGAGAGAGAAAAAGAAAAGAAAAAAATTATTTTCTTTTCTATCTTTCTTTTACCTCTTAATTTTATCTAGAATTCTATTTTCAACCTCTAAAAAGATTCTAAAAATTTAAAGAAAAAATTCAGATCAGTCAAGAAGAAGATCTTCGCACGAGCTAGCACTCTCAAGAAGATCGATCAGTTTGAGACTTTGAGAGGACTTCCAATAGAGGCCGGACATATGTGCAGCTATGAGCAATCAGTGAAGACCCTCTCTACCATATTCAATAGCAGTGGTGATCATCAATTGTGCTCAGGTATCAAGTTCTGAACTCAGATTAGTAGTAGATATGATCTACTGCTCACATGCATACATGCTGATTTTACCTTCAGTATTTTTCAGATTTTATATATAATATATCATATCATAGATCTTAGAGTAGATTGATTCAATGATTAGATCATTTGCATGTTAGATTAATTTAATTAATATATTTATTTTTTACTATAATTTATTCAAAAAAATTTTGAAATACATGCATGAAATCGCCTACATTTTTCAACAATAGTATCAGAGCACTAGGTTCGTTATGACATGATTTATGTGCATATTAAATCTAAAATTTAATTTTATTTGGATCTAATATGTGATATTTAGATATGAATTTAATTAATGATGGATCGCATAAATAGAAATAAAGTTGTCCTACTGTAGGATTTATCCCTTATAATGAACAGGTTATCCTAGTTTATGCTGATCCTTAATAAAATCTGATTTTATGTCATGCATGTGATGTTTATGATCTGATTTAAATATGATTTAAGATTATGATCAGATCTAATATAATTTAGATTGGATCTAAATTCATTCATATATGATATGTGATTAGATTAGATGGTCTGATTAACAAGTACTTGGATTGGATTAATCACTAGGCCGTCCGATCATAGGAGCAAAAGGATTTTAAAACCCTCTTTTTTCATTCAATGGAGTACTTTTATGGCATGTAGAAGTGCCATGTGATTAGATCTCATGAAGAAGAACATGAAAGAAGAACTTATTTTTCTGCAAAATCTTAGATCTTCAAACTCTAGGTTTGTTGTATGTGATATAAAGTTGTATGAAAAATAAAAATCTAATCTATATGATTAAAATTATTTTAATTATAAAAAAATAAAATCTTGAATTATAAAAAGTTTTAGATATAATCTAAAAGGTGTTTATGACTGATTTTATTTTAAAATTATGCAAGATCTTTCAGATCTAAAATATGCTCATATAATTACTGAGCCGACCCAATTTTGAACTGAGTTGACTCAATCCTCTTGTATAGCTGACTCAATGTCGATTGAGTCGATCCAGTTTTAGAATAAAAAATCTTTATGCAATATTTATTATAAATTATTTACAAAATAAAAAGTTGAAATTGTTTCAAAACCTAAACCATATTGATAAAAAACTTAATTAAGAATTAAATGTTGGATTGATTAGATCTAAAATTATAATTTAAGATCTAATGATATTGCATAAAACATAAGGGCATGGGTTAGCTCAAATCAGGTCCTCTTAATTGGATTAGACCTAAGGTTAGAATCAAAGAGTTAATAGACCAAATAGAAAAATTGATTAAATCTAACTAAATATTGAATTAGATTAAATCAAGATTTCTCTAGAACCAATATAATAGTTGTAAATAGTCAAGTCCATATTTTTGATTAGACCAAATAGACCTCGATTGTGGCTCAGTGGTTGAATCCGAATCATTAGACTGGTCAAATTGAAACTAATTAATCAGTTGGTGTTTAAGATAAGTTTGATATTTTGATCGATAGTTTTTAATTGGGAGTGACTTATCTAGCCATTTCGATGGTGTCCAAGGCAAACTTAGCAGACCCTCCCACCAATCTTACTTATCTGATCAATTTAGTGAATTATATTTTAATTAGATCGCTAAGTGATTCGAGTGGACCTATGTCATTAAGGTTGATCAGTGTGACTGATCTAGGTGCTATTTCAACCAGCATAATCCTGATCCAATTCAATGACTAAATGAAGTCAGTGGGAGGATTGTGGTTTGCTGGTTGATCTCTTCTCTTTTCTCAATTCATAAATTAAATCTTCTAAATTATTAGGTTCCTAAAATAAGATAGTTATGGTGATAACTAAATCATAGTCTTCCATTAATTTGGGTGATAATGGATCCATTGGTATGATGGTCATTGGAGGCCCAAAGGCTTGGTGCTCATCTACTATTGAAATTATCATTTATAATATGATGACTCAGTCGAGTCTCTCTGGTGAGTGATTAGGTTAGCCGGCCAAAATCGACCCCGATCATTTGGTAGTCAGATTCTTGAGAACATTTATGTTAATGGTTGGATCTAATCGAACTTTTAGTAGAGGCCCATCACCTACTTAAATGAAATCTGAGGCTAAATTAATTACTAAAAATTATTTACTGAAATAATTGGTTAAGAACCTACCCATAGATGTATATGGATGAGTCGGCCAAAGTCGAGCTCGTGTGCAGTCTGCGTGGATTCTAGTACCCACTAAAGAATTAAGATAATTTTTCGGATTCGAGGTATAGACTACCAATTCGAATAAAATAGTAAGAGAATCTTTAGACTAAAATCTAAATCTTTAAGCTTAATTAATTTATAAATATAGAGGTCTTATATTTTTCTTTCAATTATGGCTAGATGTCTGTTGCTCCATTCATTGTTTGACAGTGACTGACTTATAGAACCTAACTTGATAGTTGGTATCGAAAGTTGCAAATAGTTTTAGAGTACGAATAGATCCTAAATATGATTATGGATCTAGCACCTGAAGTTTTCACATCCAACACATATGATGCGATCAAACATACTTATCAGAAGTGGCAAATGATCATATCACCATGTGGTGTTATTGAGAGCAACGAAGAATACGAATTTAGTTGTAAATTTGATGATGCTCAAGTGAAAAGAAATCCTTCAAATATTGAAGGAGTTCTTTTATACCTTTGAAGATGTGTCTTCAGTGGGATAATAATTTTTTGAGTAAGAAAAAGAAAAGAAGGTGCAAGAGAATCATGCTTGGGCTGAGGAGCCTGAACTGACAAAAGAGTCTAAGGTTAACCTAATCTGGCAGACTCCCTTGATCCGAACAGGCTAAGGAAAAGAAATCAGCAAAGAGTTGTTGGACAAGGTACTTACTTATATGATAACACCTTGTGATTTCTCTATTTATGATATTACTACCTGGGTATTAGATATCAAAAGTCCATGCAAATTTTACAATGACTTTAGATTAGTAGAAAGTTTGAAAATAGCAAGAAGTTCCTGAACGTTAGAGATGGAAGTTATGTTTCAATCCTGATTTTAGAAATCGTCAAGCCTATTTTCAATTCTAATAAATCATTTTAGTGATTGTCACTATTGTCTAATAATTTTGTGATATTATTATGAAAGATGTCAAAATTATGTGGACAACTGAGAAATAACATTTATGAATAGTCATAGCCTGTTAGTGTATAGTACACAACATTCAAACAAACTCCTTAGAGTAGACTATGTCATGGATTCCTATCTTTGATAATTTAGGCTCGATCATTTAACAAGAATAGATCAATAAGAAATAATTTTCGAAGTCAATGATTGTGAATCATTGTCAATCTGTCAATCCTATCTTCTTAGTAAGATGATCAAGTCACTTTTGCTGGAAAAAGGTAAACAAGCCAATGATGTTCTGAATCTGATACATACTAATGCATTGGATCTACGAATATGTTTGTCATAAATTTAGATTATTTAAAATATTTAAATAATTTATAATAAGATAGAGAAATGAACTAGAAGGGTATTGAAACTCTTCGTTCAGATCAAGGAGGAGAATGCTTTTTGGTGAGGTTTTTGACATATCTAGAAGAGAATAGGATCCTCTCTTATCGAAATCGACTTTGTTAGATATAGTTCGATCCATGATGGGTTTATAAGTCTGTCAGTCTCCTTTTATAGTTATGCTCTTTAGACTATTTATCATATTCTGAATTAGATTCCGAATTAATCAGTCACAAAGAATCCATATGAGATATGGGCTAGGCTAAGCCGATACTTTTTACCTTAAGATTTGAAAGTATTTGTTTTATGTCAAGTATTTGTAGACCAATTAACTTGGATCCTGATCCTATATATATTATTTTGTAGGGTAACTCCAAAGAATCTAGGAGATATAACTTCTATCTTGCTAAAGAATAAAAGCTGTTCAGCATTTCTTTTAGAAAAAGAATACCTTAGTGAAGGTACTGATATCTTTAATATGAAACTTATGAAGTTCAATAAGTAGAAGAACTGACACAATCTAGTAAATCTATAAAACTGGATTTGATTATATCAAATTCAAAACCCATTATAGAGGTACTATTAAGAAGATCTGGTAGAGTACCGCATCCGTCGGATAGATACTTTGATATCTAGATCTGGTATGTGATCCTGTTGAACTCGATGAGAATAATAAGGATCTGATCATCTACATGGATGCCATGTAGAGGTCCGACTGTGATTAATGGCTTGGAGCCATAGAGACTGAAATGAAGTCCATAATGGTCAATGATGTATGGACACCCATTGATCCATACAAAAGAATAAAGCCCATAGGATGTAAGTGGATCTTCAATAGGATCAGAGAGTGCAGATGAGAAGGTGGAGACCTACATGTTGGGAAATGTGTCTTAAAGCCTATCATCTAAGTGGTAGATGATTGAAATTAGTATATGATTATCTAATAATAATAGTTATTTGGTAGGTTCATCATAAAAGTTCTATCTTCCTTAAATGAACTTCTAAATTATGATGAAGTCTTTAGAATCATAATCAATCGATAAAGAAAGATTTATCGGATGGTTCTTAAATTATTCACGATCAAATAATAAGTTATTAACAAGATGATAACTTATCAAGTGTAGGTCGCTGTATGCCATATGCGTTGGTTGTCCTCGTAACCAAGTAGTGTGGAGACACTGGTATGGCATCCAGGTGAGATGTAGGAGTACATCTGCATTGAACGTGACCAATGTAACACTCTACTATCAAGAGTAGTTAGCTAAGGCCAATGGGTATAAGTGTCCCTCCGATCTGAGATCACCACGGTGACTTGCAAGCACTCACTGTGCTTTGGTGTCGGACTGCCTGTATTTTTAATATAGGTTTGAAAGGTTTTGGATATAGTCAAGTACTTATGAAGTCGGTGTGTGAGTCAAGATGGATTGACCACTCCTGATTAACTTCAGAAAGAGAATGTCTCGCTGTGTTTCAATTTAGCAAAACCTAGGCCTGGGTAATCCTCGTGAGGAGTTATGGGATTTACAAAATTTTGAGATACAATGGAGATGACTTATATGAGTGTTGACAGCATACTCAAGTTGTCTTGAGCATTATTGATCAAAAAAATAAATTATACGGTAACCATGGGTCAGGGTTCTTAGATGTTGCTTTGCATATATTCGACCTATCTGGATGTCGGGAACTATTGCTAGATGGTTACTTCGACTGGTACAGGAATTGGTTTCTATCTATCAACCTAGATTCAAACTATAGGGTCACACATATAAGAGTTGTAACCTAATCAGATGGTTAATCGATAATTGAGAATTATTCTAAAGTTAAACGATCAATGTGATTAATGTTTGACCTAATGCAAGTGTTGCAAAGGATCAATTAGCAATTGGATTGCTAAATGGCACAATCTGATTGAGCAATTAGGCTGAGATCAAGTTTAATTGAATTTGATTCAATTAGAATTAGTTTAGATTTAATTGGATTAAGTCTAAATGATTTATTGGATAAGCCAATTGCAAGGGAGAAAAGTCCTGTTTGATTAGGACTTGTATGCACCTAATTTCTAATTAAGTTAGGATTTAAATCAAAATTAAATATAATTTAATCTGATTTAATTGACTCTAGTTGGACTAGGATCACCATTAATTAGGTTGCAATTAATTTAATTGGGTTTAAAGTGTTTGACCTAATCTATATAAGAATCCTAGTTAGACTAGGACTCCATCTCTTCTCTTGCGCCACCTAAGAAATCTCAAGCCCACGCCCACTAATTAATTTTAAATATTTTTTATGATATCTACATCTAAGGAATATTATCTACATCACTTATTCTAGATATTTGAATCAGATTTGATTTGATTTGATTCAATATGGAAAGAGATTTGGCTAATTATGGAAAGTGGTTTAGGTTTATCCTTTTTTTTTTGAAAGATCCCTCTTCACAAGGACTCTTCTTCCTCTCTTGCACAACTTTCCCCAAGCTTATCCCTTTTTTTGTAGCCCCTTTTTGATTATTTTATACTCTCCATAAAATTTATGAGGGACTCCCTTGTTAGACTAGGTTTTATGACCTAGTCTACCATATAAAAAGTTGCCGCCCCATATGCTATGAAATAGGCATCCAAAATTTATGGCTTTTAAAAAGAAATAGCAGAGGAGAAAGAGAAAGGCATGGGTGGTTTGAGGTACCAAAATCCTTGGAGGAGAGTCTTCAATCAAGAGATGTTGATATATTGTAAAGAGAAAGGTAAGAGAAAAGATTATCTTCTCTCATTATTTTTTTTATATTATTTTTCTTTTTTTTTATGTTTTTTATGTGATAAAATTTGAGAGGAAAGAGGATGGAATGGGTGGTTTGAGGCATCAAATTCCTTGGAGAAGAGTTTTCTATCAAGAGATCAAAAGTTGATGTCTTGTAGAAACAAAAGGTAAGAGAGAAGATATTTTTCTCTTATTATTTTTTTTTCAGTTTATTTTCTCTTTATTTTGTTCTTTTATGTGATAAAAATCTAAGAAAGAAAGAGGATGGCATGGTGGATTCATGCTCCAATGAGTTGGGGCATAGTGATCTTATTTTGGACATGATCTGATCATGTTCTGATGAGAGAAGAAGAAGAAAAGGTCTTTTCTTAAGGTTTCTTTTAAACCCTTCTTCTCCATAAATCATAAAATTTTTCTATGAAAAAAATCAGACATCATAAGATCTAAAGTTAGAAAAATATCTAGAGAAGAAGTCTTCTCATATCCTAGCATAGAGATGTTCTCAGGACATCAATCGTTGATGTACTGAAAGAGAAGAACTGTCTTCTCTTAGGATCTTTTCTTTTATATTATTATTTCTGATTTTAGAAAGGTCAAAAGGTTTGACTTCTCTCTTATTTCTTTCATATTCTTTATCTCTTGGAATGTCCAAGAGATTAGAAGAATATCTTCTAGATTAACCATCTGCAGGGATCTGTAAGAAGCTAGCACTTCGAGCGGATCTTCATTCGATGAACCTCCGATTTTGTTGCAGCCTCATGTGGATCACCTGTAGAGCCAGACATATGTGCGGCTCCAAAGGCAACAAAAAAAATTAACTCAGAGTTCTCAACCTGCATGAAGGTAAGAGATCTGATCTCTTCTCTTATCTAGATGTGATCTAGGTTTTAGATCTAAAACTATTTTAAATCTAGGTATTGATTTGATCAATACCAAAGCTTTTATTTTCTGATTCATAAATGAATATGACATATTATAGGTCCTAATTGTAGGGTTTAGTAATTTGATTACATGCATTTGTAGATTAAATTATTTAATTTACATATTTCGCTACGTTATATTTCAAAAATATTTTAAAATTCATGCATGAAATCCTGCATCTTTTCCAACAGTGGTATCAGACATCTAGTTCTTTTATAACATATTCATAATTATATTAAAATAAATTTAAAAATAAAAATGATTGTACGGACTGTAGGTTGTCCTGCTGTAAGGTTTACCCTTACAGTGCAAAGGTTGTCCTGGTACGTTGCGATCTAGAAAATTTAAAAGAGTTTAAATAAATTTTATCATGAATGTTTTAGATCAGGTCTATTTTATTTCATGAAATTTTATGTAATGTACATAGATTAAAATCAGCCAAGAATAGAATCTTCGAAGGTTCTATTTGCTTATTGGCCAGCTCGACCAGCATGCCAGCTGATGAATGTAATTGTTTTAACCTACAATTAGTATTTGTTAGTGAAATAAGCCGACCCATTTTTTGAAATGAGTCGACCTATTTAGTGAAACAACACTAGATTGTATTAATTTTTCAAAAGTTGAAAATGATTTTCAAAATGCCGAACCCCAACCCTCAGTCATGAACTTAATTAAAAAAATTAAGTGATTGTTTAGGATCTAGGTTTGTGATTTAAAGATCCTAAGACAATTTCATAATACATGGGTTAAAGGGTAATGGGTTAGCTTGGATCAGGTCATTAACTGGGTTAGACCTAGGGTTAGATTAAATATGGACTAAGTTAAGAAATTGATCCAACCTAATTAAAAGTTAATTAGGATTAGGTCATTTCTATAGATCACTTCAATAGTTGTAGTTGATCAAAGTCCATATATCTAACAAATGGACACTGATCGTGGCTCAGCAGCTGAGCCCGAATCTTTAGGCAGATCAAATCAAAACTGATAAACCAGTTGGTGTCTAAGGTAAATCTGATCGGTGTTTTTAATTGGGAGCTCGCTTACCTGACCATTTCTATGGTGTCTAAGGTAAGCTTTGGCAAACCCTCCCATCGATCATACTTACCTGGCCAATGTGGTTAATCAAGTCTTGATTAGGTTGCTCATTGATTCATGCTAACCCATATCACATAGAAATCAGTGAATCTGATTTCATTCAGTGAGACTGATCTAGGTGCCCATGGACCAAATTTGATCCTAGTCCTTTTAATGACTTGAGAAGTCAGTGGGAGGACTTGACTTGGTGAAGTCAGTGGGAGCAAATTGGTCCATGTCCTTTCTATCCTTAAATCACTAATAATTTTAAATTCTCTAAAATTATTAGGTCCTTAAAATGATAAAGTTATGGAGATAACTGAGTCATAGCCTCCCATTAAGGTGTTTGATAATGAGTCCATTAACTCAATAATCATTGTAGACCCAAAGGCCTGGTGTTGTTGACTAATAAATTATCACTCATCATATGACGACTTGAAAGTATCTCTCTAATGGTGGTTAGGTTAGCCAACCAAAATTGGCTTAATCATTCGTTGGTTAGATGCACCAAGTATGGTCATGTTAATGGTTGGACCTAACCGGATCCTTACAGTGGAGGCCAAAGCCTACTGATTAGGTTTCTGGGGCAAAATTAAATTACTAGAAGTTGTTTGGAGAAACAATTGGTTAATGAACCTACCGTAGATGCAGATGGGTTGGCCGACCAAAGTCAGGCTTGTCTGTAGTCTATGTGGATTCAAGTACCTACTAGAAAATTAAAGTAATTTTTCGAATTGAAGGTAGAGGCTACCAATTTGAACAAAATAGTGGGAGACCTTGAGACTAAAGTCCAAGTCTCTAGGCTTAAAATAATTCATATACATTAGGTCATTGTTCTCTTTTCTAAAATAAGGCTAAACCTTAATTGCTCCAATCGCTGTTAGATAGTGATGACTTATAGGATCCAACTTGTTAATTAGTATCGAAAGTTGAATTTGGTTCAGCAGTACGAATGGGTTCGTATTGGGACTTCTTAGTCCAGTCAAAAAATTAGTCCAAAATCGATCCAAATCAAGCATGTTGCTTCTACTGTCAAAGTAGGGTCATAGGAAGAAGAATTGTCTTGCTTTCCTTGACATAATAGACTGAACAAGAGAAAGGAGCAAGAGTTGCTCATCAAGGATGTTATATGATAATACCTTAAAGTTTCTCTATGTAATTTCACTACCTAGGTATTAGATACCGATGGTCTTATGCAATTTATTGCTAGGACTGCTAGTAAGTGGAATGTTTGAAAATGATGGAAAATTTTTGAACATTAGGATGGAAGTCTTATTCCAATCCTAACTTTAGGAATTGTAGAACATATTTTCAAATATTGTCATTTAGAGTAATTGTTACTATTGTCCATTGTTTATGATGAATGTAATCTTTGTTGGCCTTTTGGCCAAGATGATCATCATTCATTAATAAAGAAAGATTATTGTGATTTATTATGAATAATATTACAATAATACATGGACAAGAAGGAAATGACATTTAACATTTACACAGCCTATTAAGTGTAATGTACACACCCAAGTTAGATAATGTCATGGATGTCTATCTTTGGCTTAGTCACCTTGACAAGAACAGGATAAATGGATTAGCTTGAGAGGAAAATCTCGACATCAATGATTGTAAATCATTGATAGCCTATGAGTCTTGTCTTCTTGGAAAGATGACAAAGTCACCTTTTAATAAAAAAGGTGAAGGAGCTGATAAAGTTCTAAGTCCCATACATAGTGATGTATGTAGACCTGTGAACTTAAGTACAGAGAAAATATTAATATTTCATTACAGACGATCTATCTGGGCATGGGTGCGTCTGGCCTAATCATTTGAAATATTCAAATGATTCAATAATGAAAGATTGAAACAAACTGGATAAGATGTTAGAACTCTTCGATCAGATCAAGAGGCGAATACTTATCCAGTGAGTTTGTGATATATCTAGGAGAGAATTGATTCTCTCTCAGTGGATTCTTTTTCGAAATACAGTGTATCTGAAAGGAGTTGAACTTTGTTAGACATGGTTCAATCCACGATAGGGTTCACTTCTCTGCCTATTTCAGGATTGTGCCTTTTGTGATTACCTGTTTTGCTCTAAAAATATACTGTCTGTTGTGCAGATTCCATATGAGATATGGATCAGGCATGGACCAACACTCTCTCACCTTTGGGTTTGGAGTTGATCGCCTATGTCCAAGGTTTGCATACAAATAAACTTGGTTCTTGGTCCAATAGTTGTTTAAGGGTTACTGATTCTATCATACTGAAGAACATAAGATGCTCATCAGTAGTAGGCATTCCTTTTGGAAAGGAGTTTCTTAGAGAAAGAACTGATGCCTATCAAGTTGAACTTGGAAGTTTGATTGGTAAAAAATAAACCGACATAATCTAGTAAACCTATAGAACCGATTTGATTAGATCAAACTCTGAGCCTATTAAAATAACATCTTTAAGAAAATCTGGTAGAGTACCACATTAGCTGGACAGACACTCCAGTGTCTAAGTCCGAGACGGCGATCCTGTTGATCTCGATGAGATTAACAAGGATCCGATCACCTATAGGGATGCAATGCAGTGGTCTAACTCTGAGAAGTGGCTTGGAGCCATTAAATCCAAATTGAAGCCATGAAAATCAATAGTGTATGGATACTAGATGATTCACCTGAAGAAATAAAACCCATTGGGTGTAATGAATTTTTCAAAAGGATCAGAGTAGCACAGACGGAAAGGTGGAAACCTATAAAGCCCATTTTCGATATTATCCTAGAGTTGGAACATATATTTTAAACATATGTCTTTGTTACGAACAAAGAGGAACCCTACATTTATAAATGGGCAAAATATTCTGTAGTGTTATTCCTTGTGTTGTCTGTGGATGAAATTCTCTTAATCGGGAATGGCATTCCAGCATTGCAAAGAATAAAAGTTTGGGTGTCATCTAATTTCTCCATATTCAAGACCGATATGGTATACTCACTAATGGTAGTGAGCAAATACCAGTCTGATCTAAGTAAGAACCACTGAAAGATTGTATGGACAATCCTTAAGTTTTGAGAAATACTAAAGTCAGTAACTTAAATATGAAAATACTGACTTTAAACATGTGGATGTTTCGATTCCAGTCAGATCAAGATGATAACAAGAAAGTGTCGGATCATATCCTAATTGTAGGAGCAATCTGCTGGAAAGGTTCCAAGTAGGATACTTTAGCCTACTCATGAGTGATGTAGAGTACATTGTAGCATATGATGCTACCATGTAAGCTGTGTAGTTGCTGACTTCATTAGCAGGTTAGGAGTGGCACCCTCCATCGATGGTCCAGTCCTATCATAGCACTGGAGTCATAAATCTGGCTAAAGAACTGAAGGACCAGCATACTCTGTATTGCTATCACTTTTGATTTTAGATCAGGGTGACATCGATCTTTGGAAGATCGATGATAAAGGAGAACTTGACCGACCCATTTGCTGTGGCCTCGGAACTAAGAAGTTCTACGAACTCAAGTGGAAGATAGGATATTTGATATCATTCTGACTGGCTTTAGTACAAGTGAGAGTTGTTGGAAAATATGTCCTAAAGCCTATCATCTAAGTGATAGATGATTGAAATTAGTATATGAATTATCTAATAATAATAGTTATTTGGCAGGTTCATCATAAAAGTTCTATCTTCCTTAAATGAACTCCTAAATTATGATGAAGTCCTTAGAACCATAATTAATTGATAAAGGAAGATTTATCAGATGGTTTCTAAATTATTCATATCAAATGATAAGTTATTAACAAGGATAATAACTTATCAAGTGTAGATCGCTGTATGCCATATGCGTTAGTTGTCCTCGTAACCAAGTGGTGTGGAGACACTAGTATGGCATCCAGTGAGATGTAGGAGTACATCTGCATTGAACATGATCAATGTAACACTCTACTGTCAAGAGTAGTTAGCTAAGACCAATGGGTATAAGTGTCTCTCCGATCTGAGATCACCATGGTGACTTGCAAGCAACTCACTGTGCTTTGGTGCCGGACTGCCTGGGTAATCCTCGTGAGGAGTCACGGGATTTGCAAAATTTTGAGACACAATAGAGATGACTTATATGAGTGTTGACAGCATACTCAAAGTCATCTTGAGCATTATTGATCAAAAAGATGAATTATACAGTAACCATGGGTCAGGGTTCTTAGAATGTTGCTTTGCATACATTCGACCTATCTGGATGTCGGGAATCATTGCTAGATGGTTACTTTGACTAGTACAAAATTGATTTCTATACTATCACTTAAGTTTGAACCTATAAGATCACATACATAAGAGTTTGTAACCTAATCAATGGTTAATCGATGATTGAGAATCGTTCTAAGATTAAACGATCAATATGATTGATGTTTGACCTAATGCAAGTGTTGCAGGAGGATCAATTAGCAATTGGATTGCTAAATGGCTCAATCTAATTGAGCAATTGGGCTGAGATCAAGTTTAATTGAATTTGATTCAATTAGAATTAGTTTGAATTTAATTGGATTAAGTCTAATTGATTATTGAATAAGCCAATTGCAAGGAAGAACAAGTCCCTGTTTGACTAGGACTTGTATACACCTAATTCCTAATTAAGTAAAGATTTAAATCAGAATTAAATATGGTTTAATTTAATTTAATTGACTTCTAATTGGACTAAATCATCATTAATTAGGTATAATTAATTTGGATTGGGTTCAAAGTGTTTGACCTAATCTACATAAGAATCCTAGTTAGACTAGGACTCCATCTCTTCTCTTGCGCCACCTAAGAAATCTCAAGCCCACGCCCACTAATTAATTTTTAGATATTTTTTTATGATATCCATATCCAAGAAATATTATCTCATATCACTTATTTTAGAGATTTGAATCAGATTTGATTTGATTCAATATGGAAAGAGATTTGGCTAATTATGGAAAGTGGTTTAGGTTTATCCTTTTTTTTTGAAAGAGTCCCTCTTCACAAGGACTCTTCTCTCCTTTCTTGGCCAACTTTCTCCAAGTTTATCCCTTCTTTTGTAGCCCCTTTTGTGGTTATTTTCATGCTCTCCATAAAATTTATGAGGGAGGGGACATCCAAGAGTTGGACGCCCCATGGACTCCTTGTTAGACTAGGTTTTATGACCTAGTCTACCATATAAAAAGTTGCTGCCCCATATGCTATGAAATAGGAGTCTAAAATTCATGGATTTTAGATAAAAATAGTAGAGGAGAAAGGGGAAGGCATGGGTGGTTTGAGGTGCCAAAATCCTTGGAGGAGAGTCTTCAATCAAGAGATCAAAGGTTGATATCTTGTAGAGAGAAAGGTAAGAGAAAAGATTATCCTCTCTCATTATTTTTCTTTCATATTATTTTCTCTTTATTTTTTATGTTTTTTATGTGATAAAATTTGAGAGAGAAATAGGATGGAATGGGTGGTTTGAGGCATCAAATTCCTTGGAGAAGAGTCTTCTATCAAGAGATCAAAAGTTGATGTCTTGTAGAAACAAAAGGTAAGAGAGAAGATATTTTTCTCTTATTATTTTTCTTTTCAGTTTATTTTCTCTTTATTTTATATTTTTATGTGATAAAAATCTGAGAGAAAAAGAGGGATGGTGTGGTGATTCATGCTCCAATGAGTTGGGGCATGGTGATCTTATTTTGGATATGATCTGATCATATTCTGATGAGAGAAGAAGAAGAAAAGAAGGTCTTTTCTTAAAGTTTCTTTTAGAACCCTTCTTCTTCAAAATTATGAGATTTTTCTATAAAAGAATCAGATATCATAAGATCTAGAAGTTAGAAAAATATCTAGAGAAGAAGGTCTTCTCATGTCCTAGCATAGAGATGTTCTTAGGACATCAATCGTTGATGTACTAAAAGAGAAGAACTATCTTCTCTTAGGATTTTTCTTTTATATTATTATTTTATTTTAGGAAGGTCAAAAGGTTTGATTCTTTCTTATTTCTTCTCATATTCTTCATCTCTTAGAATGTCCAAGAGATCCAAAGAATATCTTCTAGATTAACCATCCGAAGGGATCTGCAAAAAGCTAGCACTTTGAGCGGATCTTCATTCGACAACCTCCGATTTTGTTGCAGCTTTGTGGATCATCAGTAGAGGTCGGATGTGTGTGTGGCTCCAAAGGCAACAAAGAAAATCAACCATGAGTTTTCATCTCTTATCTAGATGTGATCTAGGTTTTAGATCTAAAATGTTTTAGATCTAGAGTATTGATTTGATCAATATTAAAGCTTTTATTTTTTGATTCACAAATATAATATGACATATTATAGGTTTTAATTATAGGTTTAGTAATTTAATTATGTATTTATAAATTAAATTATTTAATTTACATATTTCCTATGTTATATTTAAAAATATTTTGAAATTCATGCATGAAACCCTGCACCTTTTCCAACACTACAAAGCTCATCTGGTTGCCTAAGGATATTTCAATATTATGGTATTGACTATAACAAGATATTTTTCTCCTATGGCAATGCTAAATATTTCAAAGTGGAATGTGCATTTTGATAAGTGATCAAAAGCATGGCTTCGTTGAGAACGAAGAAGAACCCTGTAAATATAAATAGGATAATAGTTCTATGAGTGTATTTTTTATCTTATATGTGAATAAAATTATCTTAATCAAAATAATATTCCTTATATTATAAGAAATAAAGGTTTCATTGTTATCATTGTTCTCCATAAAGGACATAGAAAAAATATCTCTCATCTAAGGATGAAGATCTATAGAGATAGATCTAAAAGGATACTTGGTTTATCCCAGTCCAACATACATAGGATTTTATGAGTAGAATTTATTCTACCATATACATCATGTATGAGATTGGATATGGTATACTCACTAGGATTGTAAGTAGATACCTATAAGATCCAAGTGAGAATCACTGGAAGGTTATCCTTAAGTGTTTGAGAAATACTAAGGATCGATGATTCGATTATTGAGAATCTGACTTAAAAACTTGTAGAGTATGACTCTAATTTTTAGTTAGATATAATAATAGCAAAAATATGTCAGAATAAATTCTTATTCTAAATAATAGAGCAATCTGCTAAAAAGTTTCAAGCAAAAATTATAGCCAATTCAATTTGCGAGGCTGAATGCATTGCATCATCCGATGCTTGCAAGGAAGCTATGTAATTATATAGGTTCACTGGTAAGCTAGGAGTGGCACCCTTAATGATGGTCCTACTGTATTGTACAGCACTGAAGCCATAGCTCAGGTTAAGAAGCTAAGTTCATTAGCTTACAAGCATTTTGCATCACTACCACCTTATTTGAAAAATCTATTAAGGTGATGTTAATCTTTAGAAGATCGACGAAAAGGAGAACTTGACGAACTGATTTACTAAAGTCTCAATACTTAGAAGTTTGAGATGATAAATCGAAGATAGTTATATCATACTATACTGATTGGCTTTAGTGCAATGAGAGTTATTGAAAAATATGTCCTAAAGCCAATCGTTTAACGATTGTGCTAATTATAAATATATATGAATTGATAAATAATAAAAGTTATTTGATTTTTTCATCACAAGATTATATCTTTTAACGAACTCCTATATTGTGATGAAGTCCTTAAGACTACTCTGATCAATAAAGAAAGATTTATCACATAGTCTTTAAATTGGTTCGCGACCAAACGATATGCTATTACTAAGACGATAGCGATATCAAGTGTAGGTCATTGTATGCCATATACATTGATTATCTTGTAACCAAATAGTGTGGAGACATTGGTAGGGCATACAGATAAATATAGAAGTACATCATTACTGAATGTGACCAACTGTGGAGCACTCTATTGTCAAGGGTAGCTTGCGAAGGGTATGGATATAAGTATCCTTCCGACCTGAGATCATCATGGTGACTTGCAAGCAACTCATTGTACTATAGTGCCAAACTAATTGAGTTTCTAATTCAGTGATGGAAGATTTTGGATGCAGTCAAGTACTTGTCAAGCTGGTGCATGAGTCAAGATGGGATTGACCTCTCCGAATTAAGAGTTAATATATCAATGCATTTCAATTTAGCAAAACCTAGGCCCAATAATCTATGTGATAGATTTGAAAGATAAAGTATAATGTGGATGACTTATTAAGATTGACAGTTAAATCTAAGTCATCCTCGAGTATTAGGATCAAAGATATGAATTATACGGTAACCATACGTCAATAGATTCTTGAATATTGCTTTGCCATCATTCGATCTATCCAGACGTCAGATCATCCTTACTAGATGGTTACATCGATTGGTTTAAAATTTATTTTATGCTACCAGTTAGGTTCGAATCTATGAATCATACTTAAAAAAATTTCTGACTGATCATGTGGCTGATCAATGATTGAGAATCGTTCAAGGGCTTAATCATCAATTTGATTGATGATTAACCTTATGCAAAAGTTGCAATGAATTTATTCATCAAGTATTAGTAATTAATAAAAAATTAATTATTAATTAAATTATTAATTAGTTTAATTTGATTGAGTAAAGAAGATTATATAAAATTTAATGAATTGGATTCAATTAGATTTGATCGATTAGGTTATGAGATGACCTAATCGCTAAGGGAGAATTATCCCTGATTTGATCAGGACTTTGATTCAATTAATTCTTAATTTGATTAAAATTTGATTAAAAATTTATGAACCTAATTAGATTAAATTTTATTATTTTATTTGGGCTAAACTAGATATGATTTGGTTTAGATTCAAATAAGGAAATAAGAGTCTATATAGGATTGGACTCTCCTTCCCTTGCGCCTCCCACTTTGCATGCCATATTTTCTTACACACAAAATTATTTTGTGTGAGATTTTTTTATGCCAAAGAGTTTTTCTCCCTCTCTATTTAATTTCCAAATCTAATTTGTTTTGATAAAAAGAAGGTTTTAAAATTAAATTTTAAAATATTCCTTATCAAGAGAATCTATTCTTATCCAAATCACTCAACATGCCAACTTATTTTCTTTTCTCCTTATGTGTGTGATATTTTGAGGAGATTTTTTGTGAAAAATTAGTTACAAATTATTTACTATAAAAAAATATGGGAAGGATGTGTCATATTTTTTTGAGCATTTTTGGTATAGAATTGGGAGAGGGTGTGACATCTCTTGGAAGAGTCCAAGATCTCTTGGACTCTTCACCCAACTTATTACATGCCAATAAAAAGGGGTCTGTTCTTCTATTTTATGCATGTAAGAGGCTAGAGAAAAGGGCTTTTATGGTGAGAAGTCCTGGGTATGGTTCCATGGTGTGAAAAAGAGGAGGAGAGTCCTCTCTCTTTGGGTTAGCACAAAGGCTGTTTTTAGGGTTCATCCTTTAGGTTTGGAGAGAGAAAAAGAAAAAAAAAATTATTTTCTTCTCCATCTTTCTTCATCTCTTTATTTCTTCTAGAAGTTATCTTCAACCTCTAAAAAAATTTTAGAGATTTGAAGAAAGGATCCAGATCAACCAAGAAAAAAGTCTTCACGTGGGCTAGCACTCTCGAGAAGATTGATTAGTTCGAGGCTTCGAGTGGACTTTTTGTAGAGGTCGGACATATGTGTGGCTTCAAGCAACCAGTAAGGACCCTTTCTACCATGTTCATCAGTAGTAGTGATCATCAATCTGCACTCAAGTATCTAGTTCTGAACTCAGATTAGTAGTAGATGTGATCTACTGCTCACATACATGCATGCTGATTTTATCTTCAGTATTTTTTTGATTTTATATGCAACATATCATGTCATAAATCCTAGAGTAGGTTGATTTGATGATTAGATCATATGCATATTAGATTAATTTTATTAACCTATTTGCTTTTCACTATAATTTATTCAAAAAAGTTTTAGAATACATGCATAAATCGCCTACATTTTCCAACAATTTCATCAAAAAATTAATTTTTATTAATCAAAAAAATTTAAATAAATAGTTAATTTATAATTTTTTTAAAAAAAAATTCTTCAAAAAAATTATATAAAAAATATAATTATGATAAAAATTTAATTTATGTTGCTAATAATTATTATAAGAACAGCTCTTCGACTTCCGAATAGAATGAGCACTATAGAAGATCGATAGCTTTGAGGTTTCGATCTCCAAGGAGCTCATCTTCTTCTTGGAGTTCTCATTCTGAAAGTCAGAGTATGAGAATATCATGATGATTCTAAGATTGCGAGAGAAATCCATCAAGATTGAGATTTGGAAATAGGTAGGGACAGGAAGTTAGAGGTCCAGAAGCTCGTATATTGCATGCATGTGAGGTCGAGCTTGAGAAATTCAAGAGAAATTATGTGAGCATCAAAGATCTAGCGATTAATCAGAATCAAAGTAGACCTATGGATAGTGCAAATTGTGTTATAAAACACAAGTTTATATTTATGCTTTGCATTGCTAGAAAGATGAGTGCTCGTATTGTTTGTTTTCTTATAATTGAAACTCCTACAAAGATACATTTGAACATCGATCGATGTGAAAAGCATGGTACCTTTTGAGATCATGAAAGTAATGCTAGAATGCACTGCTTAACTATATAGTTTCACATGAAAAGAGACTCCTTTTATGTAGTTAAGGCAAATACTCCATCAGAAAGATTCATTGATATCACTAGTAACAGTGACAGCGATGAATAAATGAATTTTACGTTGCAAATAAACGTAAAGCTCATTTTATTTATAAGAATCTATTCATTCTAATCCATGAATATCACCCACTTTATATAAATTTTTCATATAAAAAGTTCGGTCTGATCATAACTTATATTTGCTTTTTACCATATAAAAAGATAAAAGATGTATACACTGTCACAAAAAATAGATACAGTTACCTTACACAAAATTAAAATTTTAAATTTTATAATTTTTTAAATTTTTAATTTTTTACATATTGGTGATAAAAATATTTTCATCATAAATAATTAGTATTTATGATGTAAATTTTTTTTCATCATAAATACTTAATTATTTATGATGAAAAATTTTCATCATAAATAATTAGCAACTTTTGATTTTTTTTAATTTTTAATTTTTTTAAATATTGATGATAAAATATTTTCATCATAAATAATGAAGATTTATGATATAATTTTTTTCATCATAAATACTACATTATTTATGATAAAAAAATTTATCATAAATAATGATAATTTTTGATTTTTTTTAATTTTTAATTTTTTTAACTATTGACGATAAAAATATTTTCATCATAAATAATCAATATTTATGATAGAATATTTTTTAATCTCAAATAATTAATTATTTATGATGAAATATTTTCATCATAAATAATATGTAATTTTTAATTTTTTAAATTTCTTATTTTTTTTCAAATATTGGTGACGATAATATTTGCATTGGAAATAAACTTATTGGTGATGAAAAAAAATTTCATCATAAATACTTAAATTATTTATGACTAAAATAATTTTATCTCTAATATTTAGAAATTTAAAATTAAAATAAATAAAAAATATTTATGATGAAAATATTCATCATAAATAATAAATATTTATGATGAAAAAAATTTTTCATCACTGATATGGGACTATTTGTGATGAAAATTATTTTCATCATAAATAATAAATTATTCATGATGAATATTTTTATCATCATAAATATCATTATCGATGATGAAAATATTTTCATGTCATCGTGCTAGCTTTGGAGCTCATTGGACATAAATGCTAGCATATGGCACCGGGCCTTATTGTCATCATCCAACCACTTCTCAAGGATAGCTCTTTCATCAAGGGTCAGATGAGCTAGTTGTGCAGGAAGGTCTGGGTCAAGAATATAGCTCATTTTTTCAAACTCAAGACAATCTTTAAGTTTCTAAGCCAATTCTTATATTTGACACCAATCAATCGATTGTTTTCTAAAATTCGACTAAGAGTTTGAAGTAGATATTTTTCTATCGAGAGAAGAAGATTCTAGTTAGATTTTATAATAGACTTCTTAGTTTATTTTAAAATTTTTATTTTAAAAATAACTGACTCTCACTATTTTTTTGAATCTTCCACACTCAAGTAGAGAAATGGAAACCTCCACGATTAGATTTCTATGGGTACTGTGGTTCCACCAATTGACATTCCACCTTATCTGACAGTTATTGATGATATGCCAATCAATGAGTGGATAACTCTTGTCTAATACTTCTCAAGCAAATTATAGTGGTCATTGATCTCTAATTCCTAAAGTCTCATCTGATAATTATTAGTTTCATTCTTTAGTTAAGTTAGACCCACCATTCTGCATAAGTGATGTCATCATTGGGATCCTCACCTAACAGTTATTGGGCCCAACCCCATCTCCACCCTACAGTATCTCATACTAATAGAGTGGTTGTATTTTTCTGGATGTAGCTGAACCACTATATCCCACCGAAAATAGTTAACATCCAGAAGGGCCTGCACATCTACAACGGTGGAAGACCATTGACTTAATATTTTATGAGAAGATTTAATTTAGATCTTCTTTGGATTTAATTATTTATTTACATCGTATGTAAATCTACAATTGATTGGATCTACTATTGAGATCGTATTTAACTCATCAAGATCAGACTCATAGTGCAACGCAATTATGATGAACTCAACCCTACACATCCCAAATCAGAATTGGTTAACCAAATTGACCAGATAAGTAAAGATTGGCGGGAGGCTCCCTACTGCTGATGCAATGATCCTAATTAAATAACTACTTTTTAAAGTACTTGTCTTAGACATCGATAGATCAACCTCATCCAAATTGGCTTCGACTTTTGGTTCCTCACCACTAATTGACCTATTGCAACCATCTAAATAAATTCATGATACAATCCTGCACCAATGGTCGTAGTGACTCGATTTGATCACCACATATATCAATGAACCACATTTGATTATCTCATAATCTAATTAAGTCTTTTCTTTTCTCGAAAGATGACTTATGATTAAAAAGTTTGATCACTTATCATCCTAGGACAACTTTCAGCATAACCAACTTTATGCCAAGGTAACCTTATGTCAGGATGAACTTAGACTAATCTGATTGCTTATCAATTAGATCTCTAATCTAAAATTTTAGATTCAATCTAAATTTAGATGTGTAACTTGGGTTTCATCTCTTGTCATCCTAAGATAACCTTTCAGTATAACATCCGTTATGCCAGGACAACCTTATTTCAGGATGATCCTTGATTAACCCTAATTTTATCAATCATAATTTTTTAATTTTTCATTAAAATTTTTAATCTAATATTTTAGATCTCATCTAAATTTTAGATCAAAGCAAAAAAATTATATTCAAATAAAATAAAAAATTAGATCTAATCTAACAATCATGCTTATTTGAAAACATAAAATTTAATCTCATCTAAATTTCATATATAATTGATAAACATGAATTTTTAGATCCAATCTAAAATAGAGATCTAATTATAAGCAAAATAATTCAGATCTCATCTAAATTTTAGATCTAAAAATATGATCATGCAACTTGGCTCTGATACCAGTTGAAGAAAAAATTAGGACCGTATGCATGCTAGAATAATAAAAATTTTCATACAAGCAACAAAAATGATTTAATCTAACATGTATTTTCTAGAATCATCTCATAAGATCATTCTATCATATTCTTAATATCAATATGGAGCAAACAAAATTATATTAAAGCAAAAACTATGAAGATCTCATCTTCATCTCTGTGGGATAGTTATTCACCGTAATTGATAATCATGGATATCTTCTCGATTCTTTTTAAGCCGCATAAGCATCCGATCTCTACAGGTATCCATGAAACATATCTAGAAAAGCTCCTCTCTTATTTCTTCATCAAGAAACTAGCAAGCAATCTTGAGGAAGAAAAAAAGAAGATGAGAGAACTCCTCCTCTCAAATCAGCACCTTGTAGCTTGGCATGTAGAAGGAAGAAAGCACCAAACCTTTGGGCATAGAAACCAAGAATGCCCAAATCTTAGGTGTGAGGAAAAGAGGAGAGAGAGAGGGCATGGAGAGCTCAAGAGAGAGAGAGAGGCTTGGAGGCTAACTTGCTTTGATTACTTAGGATTTAAAGATCTCATCTCAAGGCCTTTTTATAGGCCAAAAAGAGTCCTACTTGGTTTAAAAATTTAATCAAATCTGATCCTTATCTCATAAGAAATCCAAAACCACCTTTAACTAGAACTTCTTGTGTGCCTCCACTTGCTCTCTTTGATAACAAATTCTGATGGGGCATGTGCCCCATCATTCTCTTCCAATTCCTTATCACAAGGATAAGGGGCCCCAATGTTTGTGCCCCATGGGTCCAATCCAATTAGGCTTAAGCTTAATCTCTTCCAACTTAATTAATGAGAAAAAACCAACTCTTGGCTGCCTATAACACTTGCAATTGCCTTGGTCCAATCTCCATCTCATAGGGATTTCAATCTAAAGAAGATTTTGTGTTTACCATGTGCTAGCATAGTTTTTCTAAACCCAATAGGATTTCTCAAATCTAAATCCAATTAAATCATATGATCCCAATTGTATGATCTTAGATCAAATCCCTTATTATATGACCCTATAAATTCAATTCTATCTAATAGTAGGATATATTATGATCTCCATCAATAATATCATTGAAACTTCTTTTAATGGATTGAACTCCTTCCAATTAGTCAATTTAAGAATTATTGATCATCAACATAATTCTCAATTGGTCCTATGATCTACTAGTGACACCTAACAGTATGTAATAGCAATCCATAAAACTGAATAGATGAATCTCTAGGTACATTGTTATGTGATCCATTCTTCTATCATGAGTCATGACTAAGATATGGATAACTCATCAATCCGATCTTTCATATGTAAGATTCAATCAATCTGAGCTCTTAGTGAATTTCATGAAAACTTTTTTTCATTATTCACACTTGTCATAGCCATAGACTTTCGAACTTAGTTTCATAATCCTCATAGCACTTCTTCCTTAACTACCACGATCAATAGATCTCATATAGGTGCATATCCTATTCCTATAATGAACTGCTGCAATCAACATACACCTCAAACTCATATGACTAGGAGATCGAGTTTGGTATGGTAGAACTATAGCAACTTCATTATGAATAGCTAAGACACTGCAGGTCAAAGAACTATTCAACTACTGCAACATCGAGTATGTCATGATAAGAATGTAGATATCCAAATTTTTACTCGTGTTGGTCACCTCAGTATCTTTATTCTCTAACAAGCATCTGCACTTTACTCAGTATCTCCACACTATAGATTTGAACTCATCTATCTATAAGAAAGCAATCCATGCACCAACCTATCTGGATCGATCACCATCTCCGTGATGATCCTACGATCGGAAGCAATTTATGAATTAACCACCAATGACACATGTCTCAAATTTTTAACTCTTGAGAATATATGTTATTATCTTGTTAATTATTAGATATTTATAGACACATTATACAATATGGATGGATAAATAATTAAATTTTATTTCATTAATAAGTCAAGATTACAAACTATGCCCTTAGAAAGATTACATGTGTCAGCCCAATTGGCTTCTAGGGCATATATCTAACACTTCTTAGAGAGAAAATGGAGAGAGAGAGTCTTTATATACCTCAAAAGAGAAAATCATGATTAAGATCATTGGGGATTATACCATGATGACTCAATAAGGGTTAACAGTGACCAGATTTATAAATATCTGACAAGGACTGGGCTGGGATCTGACATACTGCACGTATATTGAAATGCTGCTGGATCTCCTTAAAAATGATCATCTCAAATTCATATTGGGATCCATGGATCAGATAGAGAGAGAAAGAGAGAGTAGAGAGAGAAACCTTAGAGAGAGAGACATAAGCGAGAGAACCCTTCTCTCTCTTTTTCTTTTTCTTTTCTTTTCTTCTCTTCTCTTCTTTTTCTTCTTCCCTTCTTTGGTTGAACATGGGAGGAAGGAGTGGTCGGTGCTCTAATGGGATGCAACAGCACGGTCGAAGGTCTAATAGTGGGTGATGATGGGTGGCAGGTGGAGGTTGATGGTGGACAACGGACGATAAGGATTGGCCAGCATGAAAATAAAAGAAGAATAATAAAAAAAGATAATATAGGCTTTCCTCTTTGTTTTTGGCCATTGGCCATTCACCAACAGTCGTGATCTTATTAGAACAAGCTCATAAGAATTATCTTGATAGTCAAATTTTTATTGGATGAGTTGAAACTGTTTCAATCCATTGAATAGAGTTTCAATGATATTGTCGATAGAGATCATAATATATATCTTGTTACCAGATAGAATAGAACCTATGGGCCAAATCACACACATAGGAGGTTATGTCTGATCAGATGGTTGGATTTAAGTTGACATATTAAAGATTGATAAGTCAAAGAGTTAACACAATCAAACCCAAAGGTAATAGGACTCCTAACAAACTTGAATGCTCAAACATTGATTCGTTAAATTTGGAATTGTCAATGCGATTGATGTACAGAAGGACTCCTCCCAAGGGTTGGTGCCACCCACTTTTCCTCATGCCAAATATTTCTCATCCCAAATATAGGGCGTGCATCCAAGAGTTGGATGCCCCAAAGCCATGCCTAGATGGATCATGCCCAAGAGTCCTTCTTGTGCAAGTTGTAGACTGGTCAAGGGTTTGACATGTCAAATACTTATTGCAATAGGACTCTATGTGATAAGGGGTTCATGTTAATTATAAGATGGGATAAGATCTCATCCTAAGATAGATATGGTTGTGCACCTAAACTGTTCTACGCACCCCATATCACATGCCCCAGACTTCCATGCCCCCTCTTGGTTTTCATGTATTCTTATGGATATCCAAGGAGTTGGATGCCCCAACCTCTCACCCTCCTTTCTTGAAATGTCCAAGTGTTGGATGCCTAATCCAATCTCACGTGGAAAGAGTTCCACATCCAAATTATTGGGTTGTAGGTCAAAAAAGATGAGAAAAAAAGAAGCTACTAGATTTTCTTAAGAAGAAAATCAAGAAAGATCGAGGAAGGCCCTAGATCCGTTCCTATATGAAGCATGATTTGCGAAGAGAAAAAGCTGAAATCTTTGAGAAGGATTTTTCAGCAATTGGGAAAAAAACAACCATTAGAAGAGTGATCTCTGTAAGAAAGCTAGCCCCCCTTATGAGATCAGGCATCCTTAATTAGATTAGAGCCTCATGTAGATACCTGTAGAGTCGAATGCTTGTGCGCTTCAAAAGGACCAAAGACATCCACTATCTTTAGATTACGGTGTAAATCTATCCATGCAAAGATAAAGATTTAATATTTCTTTCTTTAATCTAAATCTTAAAACTGAGGGATCCAGGTTTCTATCTACTATTTTTGAGATGAGATCTTATCACATAAGATTAATTTTTATGGCTCCTATGGTTTTAATCCATTTCCTTCAAGTGGTATCTAAGCCACCCTCATATGTTTTAAAATAAGATTATTGATTTGGATATTATTGTCATTCTTCATTGCTATTTTCATGGTATCTTGTTGAATAATTGATCACAAGCAGATAGGATCATGAATTGAACAATCTATGGATCACTTAATGAGATTTGAAGAACATAAATTCTGGTCTTATTAGCTAATTTGATCAGTCAATGTTAATAGTCGATAAGGTCAAAAAGTTATGATGATTTGGTCACATGATAAATATTTGAATCGATGTTAAATGATGAGTCTAATATCCAAATCTATTATTTACTGCTTTTCATGTATGTGATGCATGTGGTAATCATCATGGATAGTGGCCCTTTATATTTCTTTCTGTGATGTATGTGGTGGCTAGTTTTGGATGCCTATGAACATCAATAAATTAATATAATTTGGAGACTTGTGAGTCTTATTATATCATATGTAAAGGGTTGTATTTATTCATCATGTATTTTGGGTTGTATTATGTGTGGTTGCACACCAATGGTTGTTCGGTTGCAAGTTTGTTTAGCACGGATCAATTGGAGAAGCTGGATCAAGGTGTTAATCGTGATGAGATCGAGGATATGCTTTGGATCAATTTAAGGAGTTGAAGATGATCAAATTAGTTGACATGTCTATGCTTATATTTTTGACTCTTAGATCCTGATTCTGGCTCAATGGCTTAAGCCCGAATCCTTTGATATGATCTATGATGACTACTAGTTATTTATTTGCTTTAGTAGATTTGTTATTTGCAATAGATATAAATAATTTAAAATTTGAGATCAAATTTAAATCTCCTCAAAATATATTAAGTCTAGTGATCTTCCACCATCATAGATGTATAGGCATCTTACTAATGTTGACTATTTTTAGTTGGTACAATGGTCAATTGCATCGAAAATATGCAACCACTCTAATAGCATGAGATACTGTGGGATAAAGATGGAGTTGGACCCAATAACTATTAGATGAGGGATCCAATGATGGCTTTGCTTTCATGTTTGAATAGTGGGTCTGACTTGACTAAGAAATTAGGCCAATAACTATTAGATGAGACCTACATGACTTAAGACTAAAAATGACTGCAACATGCTTGACAAGCATTGGACAAGAGTTATCAACTCATTGACTTATGTGTCACTAATAACTGTTAGATGAGATGGTGCATTGAATCGGTGGACATTAAAATCGATTAACTTTTAATTTATATATTTTAACAGAATAGAAAATAATCAAAAAAATTAATTTTTAATTTAAATCTTTATCATGTATTGCAGTATATAAGTATAATATGAATCACCAAATACGTAGGGTGGAGGTTATAAAAACACTAACTTTCAATTTTTATAATTTTTTTTCATTGGCATAGATCCTGATCAATAGTGCGAATCATCAATTTTGATGCCAAATTTATTTTGGAGTCATGTCTCTCTCTCTCACTCCATCTCTATATACATGTGTGTGTGTGTGCACATATATATATATATATTTTGGATAATACTGGTGGTGTTTTGGTGGCCGAGATTTCTGTTGTCAATGTCTCAATAAGAAAAAAAATAATATTCTAATAGCTTTGCTTTTTATTTATTTATTTATTTGGTAGAATTCTAATAGTTCTGCTTTAAAAGCTTCTAGACCTTTATAAATTGTTTCTGACTTTTCTATGAATAATATATATATATATATAGAGAGAGAGAGAGAGGATATCTATTTCTCTCAATTTTTAATTAATAAACCAACATTCATTTCAAAGATTGACATAATTGATTGTAATCTATGCCATCAGAGATGCCTACCAATTAAAAATCATATTTTGTGGTTTCTAAACTAGTATTACCTAAACTCAAAATGGAATGATTAAAAAAATAGAGATCATATTTTGCTATAATCTAAACATTAAAATCTATTGACTTTTAATTTATATATTTGAACATGGATAGAAAATAATCACTAAAGTTGGTTTTTAATTTAAATACTTTATCATGTATTACAGTGTATAAGTATAATAGAACCATGTGATATGTAGATTAGAGGTTATAAAAATGCCTTTCTTTCAATTTTAACAATTTCTTTTGGAAAGTTTCCAAGTACTTCATAGACAATTATGGGTCACTTGATATGAATATGTACTAGCATGTTCATCTTGTAAATATGATCTAATCCAATTAGACTCTTGATCAATTTTTTATGTGTGTGATCCATTGGATTCCACATCTAGTCAGCAATAGATCTGGATATAAGTTGACCTAATTTGATTTGAATCTTTTCTAACTGATTTAGGTCCAATCGGGCTCATTCGATTTTAACAATTAGAATGCTTTCTAATTGATGATTGAATTAAACTCTTTAATTTGATCAAATCTACAAGATAAGATTGACGTCTAGCAATATATCATATCTATCCAAAAGATTAAAAATTTTGATAAAAATATCAAAAATATCCTTCAGTGGTAAGTTACCGTGCAATTGAATCCTACGATCATACTGTATCCTGAATATAACTATGGACATAGAAACTTGTCTAATCTAATTTTACATTCATATTTCTCTCAATCTTATAATAATGATTCGATTAATAAAATATTAAATTTTTTTCTAATTTTCATTCTTTTGATCAAAATCTTCTTGAGTCATCATTTAATTAGAGTAAGTAGGATGTGATCTCCTCTTATCAGGAGTGATCGATTTTATATTGACCTACTTACAATCTCCATACACAATCTATCATATTTAGAACATCCCATATATGATTAAGTCATGAATGAGTATGAATCCAAATATGGATTCGTGTATATAAGGTTCATGGTAGTTTCAAGTCAAAAGATTATTCGCATAACTTCCACTAAGAGAAACATCTTCTGACAGATAAGTAAGACTCCATAAAATATTCTCAAGATAGATCAATTTAATGAACTCATTTTCTAATGAGCACCCACATTCTTGTATTAGTATCTCACGCAAGTGATTGTAAGATCAATCACCCTCTCCTTTGAGCATACATAGGATGTGCCAATCTTATGAACAATATTGATTTCTGACTCAATGATCCATCGACTGAAAATATTCTAGATTAAAATTTTAAGATTTTAGATCTTACTGGTATGATCTCATCAAAATCATTATCCTAATCTATGGGATTCACTATAATCTTAATAAATATAAGATGTAGCATATGATGAAATATAAATACCTTTTATTTATCCATAAAATATCAAGCACATAAGTCAATAAGATTAAAAGAAAAATCCATCAAAATATAAATTTTGATTGACTTTTAGGGCATTATTCTTTCAATGCATGCCATAATGATTGCATAATTTTCTACAAGAAGGACCAACTGAAGAGCTCATATGACGTATGCGGTGAAAGCCAATTGAAGTCGAGGCAAGAGGGTAGAAATCAGAAGGATATACCATATAAGATTCTTCGATATCTTTTCCTTACTCCTAAGCTTTGGAGCTCTACTTGTCTAAGAATACTATCGGACAGATGAGATGGTACAAAGAAGAGATTCATAAGCACATCGATATGATGAGTCATCTATCGGATAGTGAGGCATAAAAGAAATTTGATGCTTGCCATCCATTATTTGCTTAAGAATCATGTAATATCTAACTATGTCGGTCTATGGATGGGTTTACACCATTCAATCATGCAGTGGCCCCTTATTCATATTGGCCAATCTTTATTACTCCATACAATCTATTGTCTGAGATGTGCATGAATGAACATAATATTTTTCTTACATTAGTCAGTCCTAGACCATGACACCCTGGTAAAAGTATTGATGTATATCTAAGATCTCTTGTTAATGAGTTGAAATTCTTATGGTCCAATGGCATATGTGTATTTGATGTATCGAAGAAACAGAATTTTGTAATGAAGGCTGCATTGATGTAGACTATTAGTGATTTTTCTGCTTAAGGGATGCTGTTGGGTTAGAGCACTCATGAAAAGCTAACATGTCCCTATTGCATGGAGAATACAAAATCATTTCAACTTAAGCATGATCGTAAGTCCTACTAGTTCGATTATCATTATCAATTTCTCTTCGAGCATCATCCTTTTTGAAAATTGTAAGATAGTTTCAGGAGGAATAAGTTAGAGAAGGACCATGCATCCCCCCACCTCAGTAGTATGAAAGCATTTCAAAGGGTATCTCAAATAGATGAAGTTTAATCTGGCATACTATTTAACAAGCAAAATCTTGAGGGTTCGGTAGAACTCATAACTGGGTGAAATGCAGCATCTTTTAAAAATGACCATGCTAGTCCACCAATTTGATCCGTTATAACCTTGATGTCATGCACATTAAGAAGAATATATTTGATAATATTTTTTGTACTATTATGAATGTCAAGGACAAGATGAAGGACAATCCCAAGGCTCGAGCAGATATGAAGAATATATGCAAGCATATTTTATTAGAGCTAGCTGAGGTGTCATCTAAAAAATTTCTGAAGCTGAAAGCATGTTTCACCTTAATGAGGAGCAATTAAAGGATGTATGTGAATGGTGTAAAAATCTTAAATTTCTAGATAATTATGCAAGTAATCTAGCTCGATGCGTCAAAGATTGTAAGTTCTATGGACTAAGGAGTCATGACTATCATATCTTCATGCAATGATTATTTCCATTATCTTGGCATGATTCCTTTCCAACCCTATATGGAGTTCTTTGACTGAGCTTAGTCTTTTTTTCAGAAACATTTATGCTATTGAACTATCTGCTAACCATATTTTTAATCTTGAGGCTAGCAATGTAGAGACTATATGCAAGTTGGAGAATATATTTCTCCTAATTTCTTCGACTCCATGGAGTACCTCATGATTTATCCGGCATATGAAGCTAAGGTCGGGAGACCAGTGCAGTATAGGTGGATGTATCTATTTGAAAGATATATATACAATCTCAAGAAAAAAGTAAAAAATAAAGCCAGAGTTGAAGGTTCTATTGTGAAGGCTTACATAATTGAAGAAATTTTAATTTTAGCTGACACTACTTTAACCCCAGTGTACAGAGAAAGCTGACTAAGTAGGACAAAATAATGATGGTGGTGAGGATCAGAGGTGAGTCTTAATATTTATCTATCCCACTCATGAATTTGGGCATGAGATTCATCGGATATTAACTGATAGAGAGGTCCGACAGGTAGAGATATATGTTTTACTAAACTTTATGGAGGTCATCTATATGTTAAATAAGTATCCATCATAATCTCAACTCTTTATTCACTTATTATCATGTACTTATCTTATGCATATATAGGCAATATAATGAAATACTGAGATGGAACAATCCGATGATAAGCGAGGAAAAAATTTTCACTCAGCGCTCACAGAACTTGTAAATTGGTTCCATCAACTGGTAAGCTACTATTGTCATTTTATTTATTTTAATTTTTCTCAACTTATTCTTTTTATAATATGTAGATCATGCAAGGGGCGAATCCATACCTAAGAAGCTAAGACCATTAGGTTATAGGCCAATAAATTATGTGACATGTTATAATAGCTATAACGTAAATGGTTTTAAATTTCACACACAACAATATGAATACTATAAAAGTACAATGAACTGCAGTGTGTATATAAAGGACAACTGATGGCAGAGGTGAAGAGTGACTACTATGAAATCCTCGAAAAGTGAGCAAGTTGACCTATTAGAGGTAATAGTATCATTCTATTTAAGTGCCGATGGTTTGATAAGGACAACTGTATGAAGGTTGATCCATGGCATGGACTTATCAAAATCACATATGGATCAAAAGTATATGTCAATGACCCTTTTATGCTAGCTCAAGAAGCTATTCAAGTGTATTATACTCTTTTTCTATTAAGAAGAAAGGAAGGAAAGATTGATGGGCTGTATGTAAGGTTAAGTCTCGAGCCATTTATTAGAACTCGAAGAAGAAGAAGAAGAGCCCCATGTACCAAAATACTTTCAGAAAGATAAAATATCCGGAGTTCATCCATCTTTCATAGATGCAGAGTTGGATGCTTCAAGTTTTCTCCTACATGATGGCCAATATAAGGAGGTAGATCATTCTGAGTTTGTTTTAAAGGACAGTCCTATCCAAGAAGAAGAAGAGGAAGAAGATGAAGAAGTGGAAGAAGAGGAGGAATCAAAAGAAGAATCTGAAGGGTACTACACATTTGAAGAGAAAGATGAGTAGTCAACCCTAGGAAGGTAGAAGTCGACCCTAAAGACAAAGGACCTTCTGGTATCATTTTATTTATTGCATTGCTTGAATTATTTTAAATACTTATCTTGTATCATTTTAAATCTTGCATTGCCACCTATAATTATATAATTAATCATGATTTATTTATTTTTATTTTTAAAGATTATAGATCATGTCTTCCAAAGGCCAAAGTTGTCACAATCGATGAGGAGCTCGAGAGAGCTCTTATGCAGCCAGCTTGCATGGTTTTATGCACATATACTATTGGTAAACTCTAATACTTTAGATATTCTTTTTATGTTGTTTTGTCCTTTATTATCTAATATAACATTCTTCATGATGTCTTAATACTCTCAAATTCAGATAAAATGGGATCACCAGTGACCCCACAATCATGCGGAGTAGCACCCAACTCCCAGAGTCAGTGGTGTGGTAGAAGACCCGCCTGGCTTATGGTATCTCCAATTTGGCTGGAGGATAAATAGCTCATCCATATTTAGAACCACTCATAAGTACTATATCTTCATTGAATATTTTTAAAATTTAGCCATTTTAGAGTCTAACATTTATTGATCAAAATAAATTTTGCAGTATATTTAGAGAGTTTAGGGGACTCATGTAGTTATTTGGATCATCCAACGATTGATATCGAGACTGGTAAATGAGTTCTCCAATTGGCCGTTGGAGGATCGTGATGTAGCCTGAGAGATATTTCTGATAAGCCAAAGGTATTTAATTTTTAAATTTATGATAGATTTATATTTTATTTATTAATACATACTTGCTTCTACTTACAAGAGTACTATCTGAAGTAAATTTTTAGTACAGGGGTAAAATGATAATTTTAAAATTTTTCAAAATTACTATTTTACAAAAAAATTATTAATTAATCTAATTAATTAACATATATTTATCCTATACTAGGATCTAAATATGATATACAGCATGCATGCATTTAAATTTGAAATTCAAATTTGAACAGTAAATAATTTACTGTTATGTGTTCAGAACACAATACCTTTTGCAGATAGTCGATCGCGTAATCTGATCACCATCGGAGGGTCTGATCATTGCAATTAGTCATGCAGTATGTCTGACCTCTGTGGATCATCCACACGAAGCTCCTGGTCTAATCGGCTCCTCACGAGTGCTAGCTCGTTGTAGAGCCCTTTCGACGACCGATACTGATCGAACTCCTTCGATCGATGTTTGTCGATTCCTCAGATACTTTGAATTATCAGCAAAATGCTTGAGAGGTTGATGATGCTCTCCTTAAATTTGGTGGGCTCACGACACTCGTAGCTCACTTTCTCACTTCCCGAACCCCAGGCTGAAACCCTAGGGTGCTCACAGAAGACCCTGCGCCCACTCTCTTTCTTTCTTTCCTCTCGAATATTTTGAACTTTTCAAAAATATGCAGAAACTCCCTCATCCCTCTTTTCTTTTTAAATTAGATTATACGCATGCCCACCTTTCTCCTCTTTTAAAACAACGCAAGATGTATCTTATCCGCGTGAGAGGATAAAGATAAGTGGTTGTACATTTGAATTCAAATCGAATTTGAATTCAAATGCAAACCAACTCATCCTATCCACTTGGGCGTGAGAAGAGAAGGGGCGTGGCTTCTTTTGTGCATGGAGAGTTTACACGATAAACACTTTCTCATGTATAATATGGGGCGCACAAAAGGATAAGAGGTGGCACATGGAGTTGGTTGCTCATTCAAATTCAAACTTTCTTTTGAATTTGAATGGCCAACCAACCATCTTTATCCAGCCATATGCGCACAAAAGTGGGGCGTGGAAAGCCTTCTGCATGGGAGAAAATTCATGAGAAGTTGCTTCTCATGAATTCAAATGGGCGCAGAAGAAGTGAGGTGGCGTAGGGAAAAAATCAAGGTGGTTTGAACCTAATTGAGCCAACCTAATTAAAATAGGTTAAACATAATTAGACTAAATTAAACTCAACTCAATTAGGCTTAATTAGGCTTAATAAAATTCTAATCAAATCAAAATTGACTAACCCAACCCCTGATCAAATCAGGGACCAAACCACTTCGACGATTAGGTCAACACTTAACCTAATCGGGTCAAACTCAACTGAATCCAATTCAATTACTCAATCAAATTGAGTTAATTAGTGATCAAATCACTAATTAAACCTCTCATAAATATTAGTCTAAATCCAATGGGCAATCAGGCATCAGAATTCATCGATATAAAATCCTGATCGAAAAGTCCAAACCAGTGGGACTCTTGACCCCGGTACCCAAAATGTGTGGAACTCATGATCAGAGAATCTGATTCTGATCATAGAATCCCAGACATGTAGGATCTTCACCAGCCATCAGATAGATAAGAACCTCTAATGTGTGTGACCCTTAGATTCAAACCTAAGCCGGTAGCATAGGAACCAATTCCTGTACTAATCAAAGTGACCATCTAGCAATGGTACCCGATGTCGGATAGGTCGAATAGTCACTATCACAACACTCAGAACCTACGTGAATATGGTTACTATATAATTCATCCCTTTTGACCCCTGTGTTTAGGATGACTTAGGGCTAAACTGTCAACCCTGATTAGATCATCCGAATCGTGCTCAACTCAATCAGTCCTGTGACTCCTCACTAGGACTACCCTGGCCAAGGTTTTGCTAAATTGAAATACGACTGTACACAGCTCCTGAACTGGAGTGTCAATCCTTCTTGACACAGCACCGACAAGTCAAGTACTTGACTACACCCAGCATCCTTCCGTCACTGAATTAGAAATTCAGGTAGTCCAGTGCCTAAGTGCAGTAGTTGCTTGCAAGTCACCATGGCGGTCTCAGGTCGGAGGACAGTTATACCCATATCCCATCGAGTAAATCTTGACAGCAAAAATAGCTCTGAGTCGATCACGTTCAGTGAGATGTACCCTTAATCTCACCTGTATGTCATACCAGTGTCTCCACACTCCTTGGTTAAGAGGACAACCAACTTATATGGCACACAATGACTATGCTTGATAAACGTTGTTATCCTTGGTAACAATGTATCATTTGATCGCGAACAGGTTTAAGGACTAAATGATAAATCTACTTTGTCGAGTCTAAATAGTCCTAAGGACTTCACCACAACACAGGAGTTCATTAGAAGATGAAACAATTTGTGATGAAAAATATCAAAATAATTTTTATTTATTTATAATTTATGTACTAATACAACAAAGAGCACAACCATCAACAAGCTGACGATTGGCTTTGGGATACTATTCCCAACAATCTCCCACTTGGCCTAAAGCCAATCGGTGCAGTATCTAATACCCATCTTCGACTTGAAGTCGTCAAACTCCTTCACCGCAATGGCTTTAGTGAATGGGTCGGCCAGGTTCTCCTTCCCATCGATCTTCTGAAGGTCGACGTCACCTCGATCCATAATTTTTCGGATGAGATGGTAGCGAGTAGAATATGCTTCGTCTGCTGGTGTGCCTTTGGTTCCTTCACCTGAGCAATGGCTCCAGAGCTGTCACAGTAGAGCAGAACTGGATCAACAAGGAGGGTGCTACTCCGAGCTCGTGATGAATTTTTCAACCACACTGCTTCTTTGCAGCATCTGATGCAGCAACATACTCCACCTCACAAACTGAATCAGCCACAGTGTGCTGCTTTGAACTTTTCTAGCAGACAGCCCACCATTAAGGGTAAAAATAAATTTCGACACACTCTTACTGTCATCGTGATCAGACTGAAAACTAGAGTCTGTACACCCTATAAATCTCAAGTCCGATTCACCATAAACAAACCACTGGTCCTTAGTATTTCTTAAATACTTTAGGATAGTTTTAACAACCTTCCAGTGATTCTCCCTGGATCAGATTGGTATCTACTCACTACTCCTAGTGAGTACGCCACATCTAGTTGTGTACATATCATGGCGTACATGATAGATCCCACTGCCGAAGCATATGGAATTCTACCCATACGCTCTCTCTCTTGAGGTGTTGTCGGACAATCCCTCTTCGAGAGAAAAATTCCATGGCCTATCGGTAGATAGCCTTTCTTGAAATTCTTCATGCTGAACCTCTTCAGCATAGTATCAATGTACGTGGACTGGGATAAGCTAAGTAACCTTTTAGATCTATCCCTATAGATCTTTATCCCTAGGATGTAGGAAGCTTCTCCCAGATCCTTCATGGAAAACTGTGACGACAGCCAAATCTTTATTCCCTGTAATGCAGAGACATCATTCCTGATTAAGAGAATGTCATCCACATACAATACAAGAAATATCACTACTGGACCATTATCCCACTTATAAATGCAAGGCTCTTCTCCGTTCTTAACGAAGCCATACGTCTTGATCGTCCTATCAAAATGTATGTTCCAACTCCGGGATGCCTGTTTAAGTCCATAAATGGACCTCTATAGTCTACACATCTTAGACTCATCTGTGGATGTGAATCTTTCAAGTTGTATCATATACACCTCTACGTCTAGCTCTCCATTTAGGAAAGCTGTCTTTACATCCATCTGTCAGATTTCATAGTCCAGATGGGCAGCTATCGCAAGCATAATCCAAATAGATTTGAGCATTGCCACAGGAGAAAATATCTCGTCATAGTCTATACCATAACGTTGATGATATCCCTTGGCAACCAGACGGGCTTTATAGGTCTCCACCTTTCCGTCTGTGCCTCTCTTCCTCTTGAAGACCCACTTACACCCTATAGATTTTACTCCTTCGGGTGGGTCAACCAATGTCCACATATCGTTGACCTTCATGGACTCCATTTCGGATTTCCTGGCCTCTAGTCATTTTTTAGAGTCCGATCTCTGCATTGCATCCATGTAGGTGATCGGATCCTCATCATTTTCATCAAGTTCGACAAAATCGCCATCTCAACCAAGAAACCATAGTATCTATCCGGTTAACGTGATACTCTACCAGATCGCCTTAAGGGTGCAGGAACAATGGGCTCCGGATTTGATCTAACCAAATCCGATTCAGGTTCAGCTTCTTGTGTCGATTTTTCCACCTGCCGAACTTTCTCAAGTTCGACCTTAGAGGCAACAGTCCCTTCACCAAAGAACTTCTTTTTCAAAAAGATTGCCTTAAGGCTGACAAACACCTTTTGCTCATCAGCTAGGTAGAAATAATACCCTTTGATCTCTTTTGGGTACCCTATGAAATTACACTTGTCAGACCTAGGTCCAAGCTTATCCGTAATTAAATGTTTAACATAAGCCAGACATCCCCAAACTCTAAGGTATGAGAGTACTGGCTTACGTCCTATCCATATGTCATATGGTATTTTGGTTATAGACTTACTCGGAACCCTATTTAGAAGGTAACAAGCCGATTCGAGCGTATATCCCAGAGGGAGATCGGCAGACCAGCAAACCCCATCATGGATCGAACCATGTCCAACAAAGTTCGATTCCTCCTTTCAGACACACCATTATGCTGTGGTGTTCCAGGAGGAGTCCACTGAGAGAGAATTCCATTCTCCCCAAGATATATCAGAAAATTATTGAAAAGGTATTCACCTCCTTGATCAGATCGAAGAGTTTTAATACACTTTCTAGTTTATTTTTCTACCTCATTTTGGAATAGTTTGAACATTTCAAACGACTCCGACTTATGCTTCATTAAATAGACATACCCATACCTCGATAGGTCGTCTGTGAAGGTTATGAAGTAGAAATATCCATCTTTTGCACTTGAGCTCATGGGTCCACATACATCAGAATGTATCAGACCCAAGAGTTCACTGGCTCTCTCACCTTTTCCAGTAAAAGGTGACTTGGTCATTTTTCCAAGAAGATAGGACTCACAGGTTGGAAGTGATTCACAATCACCAACTTCAAAAATTCCTTCTTGAGCCAATCTATTTATCCTGTTCTTATTAATATGACCTAGCCTACAGTGCCAAAGGTAGACTTCTGACACATATCTATTCTAGGGCATTTACTAGAGGTTTGAACCACATTAACAGGCTGTGATAGTAAGTAAATTCCATTATTTAGTTATCCAACAAACATTGTAACACCATTCAAAATGATATTGCAAATATTTTTTTTTATTAAAAATTCATAACCATACATGGCCAAAAGGTCTACAAAAATAATATTTAATAAAAAGCTTGGACAATAGTGACAGTCACTCAAAATTACATTACGAGAATTGATTACAAGGTTCATGATTCCTAAAGCTAGAACTGAAACTTTGCTTCCATCTCCAACGTTCAGGAACCTCTCGCCATCATCAAATCTCCTACTGACCTGCAGACCCTGCATCGAATTATAAATATGATAAGGACTTTCGGTATCCAATACCCAGGCAGTAGTATCACAAATAAAAAAGTTACAAGATGTTATCATATAATTACCTTGCTTCTTCTTCGATCTGTTTGGATCTAGAGAAGCAATGTATAGAGGATAGTTCCTCTTCCAGTGCCCCTGCTTCTTGCAAAAGAAGCACTCCGCCTAGCTCTGGTCGGACTTGCGCTTCTTGGTCTGACCCTATGCAGACGTCCCAGCATGCGACTGCACCTTCTTATTCTTCTTCTTCTTGTTCTTCTTTCCTTTCTTAAAGGGTCGACAACCAGAAGAAGACCCTCCCACAACATTCACCAACTCCTTTTAGAGCTGATGATCCTTTTCAAAGTTCTGCAGCAACCCTAACAAGCCGTGGTAGTTCACTACAGGCTTTGTCATTCGAAAATGAGTAAGGAAGGGGAGGAAGGACTTGGGCAAAGAATTAAGGATCGCATCCTTACCGAGCTGCTCGTGTAAAGGAAAACCCAGTTTACTTAGGCGCTCAATCATTTCGATCATGTACAGTACATGATCGGTGACTGAGACCCTATCCCTCATCCGAGCATTAAAAATAGCACAACTAGTTTTGTACCTTTTAACATCGTCAGGCGTGCCAAAGGAGTCGTTCAATATTTGAAGCATCTCCTGCGGCTAGGCATTCTCGAACCTGTGGCTGAACTCATCATTCATTGCCGCCAGTATTATGCATCGAACGATGGTGCGATCGTTGAGCCACTTCTGATAAGTATCTCGGATCGTCCCTCTAGCGTTCGAGGCTAGCTCCTCAGGTGCCGAATCCGTTACTACATAAAGGATCTGCTCATGCTCAAGGATGATTTTTAATTTTCGATACCAGCTATCGAAATTAGGTCCCATGAACTTGTCATTATCTAATAATGACCGGAGCGACAGGGTAGTGGCCATAGCTGCATAAAAGAAAACCAGACCTCTATTAGTATATAAATTATTAACACTAAAGACTTGGACTTTAGTCTAAAGTTTCTCCCAGTATTTTTACGAACTGGTAGCCTCAACCTCTAATTCAAAGAATTACTTTAATTCCTTAGTGGGTACTAGAATCCACACAGACTACACACGAGCCCAACTTTGGTTGGTCAACCCATGTGCATCTATGGGTAGGTTCATAACCAGTTGTTTCTCTAAACAACTTCTAGTAATTTATTTTACCCCAGAACCTAATCAGTAGGCTTTGGCCTCCACTGAAAAGATCTGGTTAGGTCCAACCATTAACATGACTTGATTTGATGAATCTGACCAATAAATGATCAGGCCCGACTTTGGTCGGCCAACCTAACCACCATCAGAAAGACTCAACCAAATTATCATACTATGAATGATAATTTTATTAGTCAATAAGCACCAGGCCTTTTGACCTCCAGTGATTATTAAACTAATAGACTCATTATCACTCACTTAATGGGAGGCTATGACTTAGTTATCACTATAACTTAATCATTTTAGGAACCTAATAATTTTTGAGGATTTAATTAAAGGATAGAAGAGAAGAAAATATCCAGTCAATTTCAATCCTCCCACTGACTTCACCAAATCAGATTAAAAAAGATTTAATTAAAGCCAGCATTAGGAACACCTAAATCAGTCACACTGATTTACCTAATGACATGGGTGAGCCCTAATCACCAAGTGATCTAATCAAAACCTAACTCACCAGGTTGGCTAGGTAAGTGAGATCAGTGGTGGGGATATGTCATTAACTCATTAGAGATCGAATCAATGCGAGTAGCTCCCACTTAAGAATCACTAGTCAAACTGCCGAACTTACCTTAGACACCAACCGGTTCATTAGTTTTAATTTGATCAACTTAGTAAATAGGATTCCACCGCGTAGCCATGAATTAAGTCCATCTTGGTCTAGTTAAAGACATGGACCCATTCAACTACAACTATTGAAGTTGAGTCTAGAGTGTCTTTGACCTAATCTAATTCAACTTTTGATTAGATTTGATCAATTACTCTAATTTAGTCCATTTCTTTAAGCTAACCTTAGGTCTAATCCAATTATGGACCTAATCCATCTAACCCATTGACCCACAAGTTTATGCTATTATCTTAGGTCTTAATTCATAATTCTAGACCAACTTGACAACACTTAATTCTTTTAATTAAGTATTTAGGCTGATGGGTCAGGGTTTGGTATTTTAAAAATAATTTTTAAATTTGAAAGATTTTATTTTTTATTCACCAAATATGTTGACTCATTTCACAAATAGATCAGCACATTTCATAAATAGTAATCCTATTGCTAATTACATAACAGAAATAACTCAATCAAAATAAATCATGAATATTCTTTTAGATCTAATCTAACATATTCATGATAAATTTTATAATTGAACCTTTACAATTAAATTCTTTCACTGCTTCATCTGCATGGAATATAATTACAGCGGTACCCCTACCACCATAGGAGAACCCCATCGAATGGGAGGAGAGGGCTTTTAAACCCTATTTTTCTCCTATGATCGGATGACCATGGCAACCAACCCAATTAGATTACTTGCTACTTGGATCAAGTATATCTAAATATACCAATTTCAAAATTTAAATCTCAGATTTTAAATTTTAAATTTTGAATTTCAAATTTTAAATAAATTTCAAATTTTAAATTTTTGAATTTCAAATTTTGAATTTTAAATTTGAAATTTCTACCAAATTTTAAATTTTGAATTTTAAATTTTTAAATTTTGAATTTTGAATTTCAAATTTTAAAATTCAAATTTTGAATTTTGAATTTTGAATTTCAAATTTTTAAATTTTGAATTTTGAACAACTTTCAAAATTCAAAATTTAAATTTTAAATTTCAAATTTTAAATTTTAAATTTAAACTTTTAGATTACAACTTAATCTATGTATGCAAATATATATATCATATCTTAGAACCCGCTCTGATACCATTTGAAGTAAAATTTTTAGTGCAGGGGTAAAATGATAATTTTAAAACTTTTTCAAAATCACTATTTTATAATGAAAATCATTAATTAATCTAATTAATTAACATGTGTTTATCCTACACTAGGATCTAAATATGATATACAGCATGCATGCATTTAAATTTGAAATTCAAATTTGAACAGTAAATAATTTACTGTTATGTGTTCAGAATACAATACCTTTGTGCGGGTAGTCGATCGTCGCAATCTGATCACTATCGAGAGAGTCACACGAAGCTCCCAGTCTAATCGGCTCCTCATGAGTGCTAGCTCGTTGTAGAGCTCTTTCGACGGTCGATACTGATCGAACTCCTTCGATCGATATCTGTCGATTCCTTGGACACTCTGAATCATCAGCAAATATGTTTAAGAGGTTGATGATGCTCTTCCTTGAATTTGGTGGGCTCACGACACTTGTAGCTCACTTTCTCACTTTCCGAACCCCAGACTGAAACTCTAGGGTGCTCACAAAAGACCCTGCGCCCACTCTCTTTCTTTCTTTCCTCTTGGAATGTTTTGAACTTTTTAAAAATATGCAGAAACCTTCCTCACACCCTCTTTTCTTTTTCAGATCAGATTATACGCACGCCCCACCTTTCTCCTCTTTTTAAAACAATGCAAGACGTGTCTTATCCTTGTGAGAGGATAAAGATAAGTGGTTGTACATTTGAATTCAAATCAAATTTGAATTCAAATGCAAACCAACTCATCCCTATCCACTTGGGCTAGAGAAGAGAAGGGGCGTGGCTTCTTTTGTGCATGGAGAGTTTACATAGAAATACTTTCTCGTGTATAATATGGGGCGTACAAAAGGATAAGAGGTGGCGCATGGAGTTGGTTGCTCATTCAAATTCAAACTTTCTTTTGAATTTGAATGCCCAACCAACCATCTTTATCCAGCCATATGGCACACAAAAGTGGGGCATGGGAAGCTTTCTGTGTGGGAGAAAATTTACAAGAAGTTGCTTCTCGTGAATTCAAATGGGCACAGAAGAAGTGAGGTGGCGCAGAGAGAAAAATCAAGGTGGTTTGAACCTAATTGAGCCAACTTAATTAAAATAGGTTAAGCATAATTAGATTAAATTAAATCTAACTTAATTAAGCTTAATTAGGCTGAATAAAATCTTAATCAAATCAGAAAGTGACTAAGCCCAACCCCTGATCAAATCAGGGACCAAACCACTTTGACGATTAGGTCAACACTTAACCTAATCGGGTCAAACTCAACTGAATCCAATTCAATTACTCAATCAAGTTGAGTTAATTAGTGATCAAATCACTAATTAAATCTCTCATAAATATTGAGTCCAAATTCGATGGGCAATCAGGCATCAGAATTTATCGATATGAAATCCTGATCGAAAAGTCCCAAATCAGTGGACTCTTGACCCCGGTACCCAAAATGTGTGGAACTCATGATCAGAGAATCCTGATTCTCGATCACAGAATCTCAGACACGTAGGACTCTTCACCAGCCATCAGATCATATAGGAACCTCTAATGTGTGTGACCCCGCAGGTTCGAACCTAAGCCGGTAGCACAGGAATCAATTTCTGTACTAATCAAAGTGACCATCTAGCAATGGTACCCGATGTCCAGATGGTCGAATAGTCGCAATCGCAATACTCAAAACCTACGTGAATATGGTTACTGTATAATTCATCCCTTTTGACCTCTGATTAGATCATCCGAATCATGCTCAACTCAATCAGTCCTGTGACTCCTCACTAGGACTATCCTGGCCAAGATTTTGCTAAATTGAAACACGACTGTACACAGCTCCTGAACTGGAGTGGTCAATCCCTTCTTGATACACGCACCAACAAGTCAAGTACTTGACTACACCCAGCATCCTTCCATCACTGAATTAGAAATTCAGGTAGTCCAGTACCTAAGTGCAGTGAGTTGCTTGCAAATCACCATGACGGTCTCAGGTCGGAGGGACAGTTATACCCATATCCCATTGGAGCAAATCTTGACAGCAGAAATAGCTCCAGAGTCGGTCACGTTCAGTGTAGATGTACCCTTACATCTCATCTGTATGCCATACCAGTGTCTCCACACTCCTTGGTTAAGAAGATAACCAACTTATATGGCACACAATAACCTATGCTTGATAAATATTGTTGTCCTTGGTAACAATGTATCATTTGGTCGCGAACAGGTTTAAGGACTAAACGACAAATCCTCCTTTGTCGAGTCTAAATAGTCCTAAGGACTTCACCACAACACAGAAGTTCATTAGAAGATGAAATAATTTGTGATGAAAAATATCAAAATAATTTTTATTTATTTATAATTTATGTACTAATACAACAAAGAGCACAACCGTCAACAGGCTGACGATTGGCTTTGAGATACTATTCCCAACACTATCGATTCAGGACTCCTCAGAATAAGGAGGTTGGCCATCGGACCTTCGAGGAGGTGGCCATATGCAGGCTCCGGGATGGGTTATATAGCCTTAGGCAGTCTGCCATAAAGCATTCTAGTTCCGAGTCACCATCGGATTGAAAATCTTACATAGATCATTAGATGCGGATAGATATATGGGAGGCCCTTTATAATCGATGGAGTACTGAAGAGTACTCTAATAGGCGACAGAGGGTATGATAGAATTAGACTACCCAGCAGGATCCAATCAAGCACACTAACGGCTCTATTGGCACATATGTTGTAGTCAATAGATTAGTAAAAATTCTACATTTAAATTAATTTTATATTGAATTAATCATATGTATATTTTAATTAATTTAATTTTATTATTTATTTATTATAGATATGACAGCTGGATCATGCACCAAGATAGCTGCAGATATAGGAGGCCACACACCAGTATAAGAGGACTGATGATTACTTAGATCTTAGATCTCGATAGATCATGGTAATAATTTAAAATATTATTTATTAAATTTTTATATATACTAATATGTATGGACTAATAAATTTCTAAACTATATAGGTGGATTGCACAAAGTATCTCATATCGTGGCATGGTGAGGACCCATCCTCTCAACCTCTCCTCAAGGGATGGCTCAGGGCCATCGAAAGGTGAGTAGGAGCCGAGTTATAGGATTCGACCATAGCTTCAATCCTCCAACAACTCGATACTCTTTGACATCCTCCTCTCAGGCTTCGACGACCCAGACGTAGGGTGATGCACATGTGGAGGAGGTCATGCATAGACTTTGGAGCCAGCGATCTCAAAGCTTTCGAGATGCCATCCACGATACGATCATTGAGATTCTCTAAGACCTGCATCTACTTGATCAACTAGGCTCATTGTCATAACCATCGCAGTAGGTAAGTTTATTAATAATTTTTTTATTTATTTTAAATTTTCATATTTAGAAGCTTCATATGTTTAGGTTTGAGTCCAGAAATGAGATCTAAAGGGTAAAAATTTAATCTAACCATCCAATCAATAGATCGAAAGTGTCTATAGCTCTGTATCATTGAATAAAATATGTAGAAATAATCTATTCGAGAATCAAAGTAGTATATCGAAATATACATCTCTGTATCGATATATACGCTTTCATATCAAAATTTATTAATAATTTGAGAATGAAATCTAGAGGTAACAATTTAATCTAACCATCCAATCAATGAATCGAAAGTGTCTATAGCTCCGTATCATCAAATAGAATATATAGAAACAATCTGTTCGAGAATCATAGTATATCGAAATATATTCCTCTGTATCAACATATACACTTTCATATCGAAACTTATTAATAATATTTTATTTTATTTTTCTTATAAGATGCTAGGGCATCCGGTTCTCATCCATCAACTGCTAAAAAGGATGTACAGGAGCAGGAGGAGGATGATGAGGAAGATCTTACATAATTTTTTTTTATATGTATATAATTTTGATACTTATAAAGTAGTATAAATTTATAATATTATATAATTTATATTTTTAGTATAACATAATTAATGTTATATTTATGATTATGATAAATAATTATTATTTTATTTATAATAGATTTTAAAAAATATAATTGCTTATTACTGTGATTAAAAAAGATTTTATAAAATTTAATTATATTTTTTTTAAATAAAAAATTATTAGCAACAACATTAGCGATGGTATTTACTATCACTAATAATTTTTTTAAATTTTAATTAAAAAAATAAAATAAAAAAATATTAGCAATGGTATTAGAGATGATAAATGTTGTTGCTAATAATTTTTAAAATTTTAGTTAAAAAAATAAAATAAAAAATTATTAGCGACTGCATCTTCCGTCGCTAATACCATCGCTAATTATCTTTATTAGCGATGAAATTTTTATCATCGATAATAATGATAATTAATGATGACATTATTTTTGATAAACTTTTAATGAAGGAAAGCTATCACTAATACTATTAGCGACGATAATTTGGTTATTAGCGATGGCTAATAGTATTAGCGATGACAATCTGATTATTAGCGATGGCATTTAACCATCGCTAATAACCTATTTTTTGTAGTGAAATTTTTTTTCAGTATTCACACTTGTTTTAGTCAAAAAAAATTTAAACTCTGTCTTGCAAATCGCATAGGACTTCTCCTTTTCTACTAAGATCGATAGATTCTATCTAGGTGCACATCTCATTCTTATAATGAACCTACTGCAGCCAACATATACCTTAAGGCTTCTTATAACTAGGAGATCGAGTTATGATATAGTCAAACTACAGCAACCTCATTGTGAATAGTCAAAGCATCGTAGATCAAAAAACCATTCATACTACTACAACATCGAGAATGCCACTGATGAGTAAATAGACGTCCAAGTGACTTTTCATGTTGGTCATGCTCGGTACTTTTATTCTCTAATAAATACCTACACTCTCACTCCAGTATCCTCATATTGTAGACTCGAGACTCGTCTATCCATAAGGAAGTGATCCGTGTATCAATCTATCTGAATCGATCATCATCTCTGTGATTATCCTATGGCCGGAAGTAGTTTATGAATTAACCATCAATGACACATGCCTCAAATTTTTAACTCTTGAGAATATGTGTCATCATCTTGTTAATTTATTAAATAATTCATGAACACATATCCGACATGAATGGTAATTAACTATCTTAAATAATTAAATCAAGTATGAAATTATATCTTAAAAAGAACTAATATGTCAGCCCAATTGGCTTCTAGAGCATACAGCAAATAGGATTTTGGAGATGTTTAGAAGAGTATAGTTGGTGAACTTCCTCTACATGGACAAGCCCTCAATGGCGAGCAACACTATCCTCGTAGGCTTCTAGGTCATCAGCCCTAAGGAGAAGTCCTAGATCATCAATATCTAGGTGGAGTTCTGGATCATGGCCGACTTCTTGGGGAATCCTCCCAGTTTGGGGGTGTTTTGGATCTTCCTTTTGTTTCCTTGATGGAAATATCGATCGAGATCCTATACTTCTTGAAAGCTTCATCGCTCAGGTGTACTTCTTAACCTGATTCAGTATCTCTATAAAGTCTTTTGGATACTTCTTCTCCATAGAGTAAAGAATGTTAGATATATGCACTAGAAACCAATCAGATTGACATATATATTTATTTTTGGATATAATTTTATATTTGATATTTTTATTATCAATAAAATAAGATTTATTTATTTCATTCATATTGTTTATGTGTCCATGAATCATTCAAAGAATTAATAAGATGATGATACATATTTTTAAGAATTAAAATTTGAGGCATATATCATTGTGATTAATTTCTAAATCTCCCACCAATGAATTATCATGAGAATGGTGATTGATCTGAAAAGATTGATGCATGGATCGCTTTCTTTTTAGGATAGATAAATCTCTAATCTATAGTGTAGGAACACTAGAGCAAGAGTCAAATGCTTGTTAGTGAACAAGATATTGAGTGTAACTAATATGAAAATTATTTGGATATCTATTTACTCATCAGTGACTTGTTCGATATTGTAGTAGTATGACTAGTCCTTTGACCTACAGTGCCTTGGCTATTCACAATGGGGTTGCTGCAGTTTGACTATACATAATTTGGTCTCCTAGCTATTTAGATCTTTGCGGTACATGTTGGCTATAATAGGTTCATTATAGGAATAGGGTGTGTATTTAAATGAAATTTATTAATCTTAATAGATAAAGAAATTAGTTCTATATAATTTATGAGACTGAGTTTAGAAAATCTTAGCCCAGATAGTGTGAATAGTAGAAAAGAGTTTCTACTATATTTCACACCATGATTTGAGTTGAATAAATTTGACATATGACAGATGATAAGATTTGACGAAAAATTTCATAATCTCTATCTAATCAGAACTCATGGTAGAAGGACCGTATGATACGATAATAGTACCTAGAGATTCCTTCATTCCATTGAGATTAATTAGAGATATAGATAGAAATGAGATAAGATTAATCTGAAAAAAAAAAATCCTAATAGATAAGAAAGTGCCAAAAAGGGATGTACGAGGCATACTGAGAGTGTAACATGTAATGTTTCTAAAAAAATCTAACTTTCCATAAATGTGATATTTAGCTTATAGTGCTGCATTCATGAAAAGCGAGAGGAGGTCAGCTTTACATAAATCATATTTTGAGGAATCTTAAATATGATTCAGAATTACTTTTGGGTTATAGCCAAATACTCAAAATTCTGCTTTTAGATTTGAATTCATTTTGATGATTATAAATACACCCTCAAACATGCACTTGGTGTCCCATATTGCATATTAAATTGAAGGGCCTTTTACACGTTTACTGAAGGGATGTAGGTACCTCCTGCTGCATTGATATACTATTGGCTAGGGCTTGGACCAATCTAGGCCCATTGGATTAGGTTGACTTCAAATCCAGCTATGAGCTAGACTTGAAAGGATTTAAACTAGGTTTGGATTTAAATGTAAAGCCCATCTGTTTTTCTGGATGGGCTTGGGTATGTCCTGGCCTGGCTCAGGCTTGGCTAAGCTCGAGCCTAAATAAGGCTTGAAAGGGATCCCAAATTTAGGCTCGATCTAAAATAAGGCTTGAAATGGATCCCAAATTTAGGCGTGATCCATTTGCTTTTGTATGTCGTTATTTGAAAAGAATAATGAGAAAATAAAGGACAAATTAAAATGGGTTTGGCTAAGAATGATGTATCACATATCATTTATTTGTGTTCTAGGAGAGAGCCCAGTCTATGGCTAGTCCATATATTTGTAAAGCAATAATATATATTAAACTTCAATCAGATTGGAGGCAGACCTATTTTCGGCTTAAATGGATACTTTGGGCCAGTCCAATCATGTTTGGGCTGGTCTTGGGATGGGTTTATACATGGATTATCAAAGAATTTTCAGGCTTAAACTTGTCTGAAGCCCCAAAAAATTTGGGCTGGATTCAGATAGGGGCATGGTGCGACTTGACCTAGCCCAGCCCACTTCCAATTTTATTAATGTCTTGTATTGAAACATACATGAGGCATTTGTCTTATCTTTTCTTTTCTTTTTCTTTTTTTTTTTTGGACGCAACATTTGGCTTATCTCTAATGCAAGTGCTGTGCCGTGAAACTTTTCCTTTATTTAATGTAGTGTCCATATATAGATTAATTTGAAGTTGAAAAGGTTGCATGCAAGAATTAAATTGCATTTGAAGTTGACTATGAACTTAATGTGAGCTCTCAAGAGATTTGTGCTAAGTTCTAATGCAAGACAAAACCATAATTTCATTTTTGTTGTACACAAATTAAGGTTATAAATTAAAAAGAATATTCCAATAGGAAGATGATAATTTTTAGAGTAAATTACCTTAACCCGATTTGACATAATTATAGATCCCCCCCAACATTTGAAAAATCTACATGCCCCACCTAAATCTGTTTGTTGAAACAGCGTTATCATCTTCCATTCCATCAAAAGGTTGTTATCATCTTCTGTCCAATCAAACAGCCATTATCCTTTTCCATTACAGTGAAATGTTTGTTATCTTTTTCCCATGCTAGATTTTCACGTTCACGGACCATCGGAGATAGAGTTATCCAAAAAAGAGAAAAAAGAGACATGTACCTATCAAAGAGGGAGAGAGAGAAGCACAAAGCTGACGGTACTCTCTGCAACTTAGATAGAAGGGATTGGATGAACTAGGGATAGACAAGATTGGTGCAGTGGAATTTGATGCTTTTTCATTTCGATTTGAAAGGTAAATATCAGATTTTGAATTTTTTTCATATTTTTTAGTGATATAATTAATAATTTTTGGATTTTTGGTTGTTGTGTGTGGGATTTTAGAGAATGTATTTTTTTTTGGATGGATTCTGTAAATCTGTGATTTTAGGTTTTCCTTTATTATTCCTTGGTGGAAAGTATTAATGTTTTGATTTTTCAATAGGAGGTGTTTGAGTTTTGAGTTCTTTTTATTTTTTTTTTTTTTTTGAGATTTTGTGTATGAATCTTCATGAGCAATCCTTTAATGGTTCAACCTAATTTTTTTGAACGTGATTATATCAGTTGTCTAATTTTTTTATCCTTTAAATGATTTCTTTCTTTTTTTTTCAAGTTCTTTCAATTTCTGTTGAAAAAAAATAGAGGAAATATGAGATGACTATGGGCCTGGCTATCTCTTCTGGGATGACCATGCTTCTTCTTTTTGTTGGTCTACCATTTTGGACATTAGTGTCATAGCTTTTTAATTAGAATGGCTTGCTTTATCTTAAGACATTTTCTATTAGCTTCTCTCTGGTTACTGTTTTGGTTCTCACTGTGGGGTTCTCAGTTCCTAATTCTTCATGTATGTTATCTACAAGACCTACCACAACTATTCTTTTTCTTGCACTGTGACGGATCCGTCTCTAACAAAGGAGAATGCAAAATAAGCAAGCACAATGCCAATACATAATTTTGTGGCAATAGATACTGGGAATAGGTGTGAAGGATGAATACTCAATTGTTTGGAATTGTAAAGAATTTGCATATAACAACATCTTTATCCTTAATTGCTCTTTGGCTTAATCCCACTAGTGGTCCTGAATTTCTTACACAGGCTAAGGTAAATAAAACCTTCTACTTGTATTCTAGGCATTTTTTTTATATTCATCTTTTGGTTTTTAGGCATATTTTTCTATACTTTTTCTATATCTCTCCCTATTTTATTTGTTTATCCAAAAAAAACAAATCTGTTAATTTGTTTAACCAAAAGTTAACATCAAAGGATTAAAATTAACAGCAAAAGGTCAATGTGTAATATATATATATATATATATATATATATATATATAATATATATATATATTATATATATATATATATATATATATATATATCAAAAGTTAAATATTGGGATGTATGTTTTCAAACATGAGTTGTTGATGGGCAAATTTACTCATTTAATATTTATTTTAAAAAATATTATCAAAATAATATTTTTTCAAAAGTATTTACCAAACTACTATCCGAAACAAAGTCGTCCTATCATAGGACGGCTTTGTATGCTGACTTAGCACCCTTACTGCAGCTCTACTGCCAACATGGATATACAGCATGAGTCACCCTATGGTAGGACGACTCTAAATTATAATAATATTATATTATATTATATTTTATATTAATATAATGTAATATATATTATATAATAATATTATTATAAATTATATAGTAATATATTATATTAATATATAATTATATTATTTTTTATTATATATTATTTTAATATAATATAATATATTAGAATATTATATTATATTAATATTTTATTTTAATATAATATATATTATATAATATTATATATTATATATAATATAATATTATTATATTTTATATAATATATATCATATAATATTATTATATATATTATATAATATTATTATATAATATAATATAGTATAAAATATTATATATATTATATTATATTATAAATATCAATATTAATATATTATTTTATATTATTATATTATTATAATATACTATAGTATATTATATTATATAAATATATATTATTATATAGTATATATTATATTATTATATTAAATATACCTTTTTAAGATATAAATTTAATTTTTTTAATTTTATTTATAATTAACATGATAGATATCTTAAAAATAATGGACAATCTCAAACTCCAACCATATAACTATATCAAGTTCAATAATTAATTTTTTTACGTAATTAACAAAAATTGTAACATGTGTTTTCAGATTAAAAAAAATTATAACATTAGTTTCAAAATAATGTAATCCAATGGTTGATGATTATAAAATTTTTAATAAGAAAAAAAATATACAAGTATCACAACTATCGAAAGGTGTATATATTAAGGTATTGGGGCCTCCTCTACATTCGCCTCTCATAAACGCATATCATCTCTGGCCGCTAGTGTGATGGCTCAGGCATAGTATCGATCGATAGGTGGGAGGTGATGGCATGCTCGATCTATCAACATGTGCCTGATGTCTATCTCGAAAAACTCTCAGTCAACTCCTACCTCTGGCCCTCCCATGCTAATTGACGTGCTACTCTTCAGGTCGATATGATGTATCTCCCAGCTCGCTCATTCTCGATGATATAGACACATCATCTATGGAGAGGTCAAAGTCCGAGAAGCTAGGATATGAGATGTGCTGGGCATATGGAGAGGTACTCAGATCATCTATTGATGGCATAGTCTAAAGTTGTCTATCCTCTGAGATGACTCATATAGTATCGACAAGACTGTCCATAACATCGGCAAATGCTTAATCTCTGTACCCAACAGTGATCGAATGAAAGCCACTCCTTGCCGTACGATATAGTGATGTCACCCTCTGAAACTGTCAGTATGAAAAATAAATAAATATTTTTCATAAGTATACCAATAATCCATCATGGAGAGCATGGATAGACCAGCCATAATCAAATCCTTCCGTCGCTCTCATGTGTCAATATGCTCCCGATGCTCTCGAATCCAATCATGGTGATACTGCCCTCATCGATCCAAATTGTGGAGAGCATCACGAGTGTCACATGATGGGGGGACATCCTGATGCATGCCAAACTATCGCATCACACGCTTTGGACATTAGATCTCCACAATGTTGAAGCAAATGAGAGGTGCGCATGTCTTTCATACATACTGATTTGATCGGCATACCTCAGGCAATGCAGCCAATATCTCTGATGTGTAAGGCACCCACACCATCTAATCGTTGCACTGCTGGTCAAGCTGATCTCTACAGTATATGACTGTGTATAGCACTGGATTGCTAGCACTAGTTAGTCGAGTCCTCCATCTATCCAAAATAAAGTCACTATATTATTGTGTGAAAATATGCAGTCATTTATCATATAAATCATACTACTGGTTACATACCTGCATCCCAATGGATCAGTCTGGTCATGCTGTATGCCACCAAATGGATCCTCAAAATCAGCATCATCCACATCTAATGGGCCATGTCCTGCTATATCACCTCCCGTCGCCGGCAAGTAGGCTCCTACCCTGGGAAGCACCTGATCTGATCGTCCGACATATAAATGCTCCCATACCCAAAGCTGAAGCAACACCAACAGCCCTGCTATCTCACGTGCATATGGTCTGGTGGCCGTATAGAGCTCGCAATACAAGAAGGCTAAGGTAGTGCTGTCCAACTCCACTGTCCACATGCATCGAGATCATATAGTAAGAGTAAGTACAATAACTGTATGTGGGAATCAGACTTATCAGTGAATAGATGGCCATCGATAAGGCAAAGAATAAATGCTCATGCATGCCTCCACATGGTCTCATCATCTACATCATCCAGTAAGTGGTGAATGTATCGCGAAGCTAGTAAAATCTCATTGAAGATCCTGACAACATCGTCTCTACAGTCTAATCCCAAATAACTTTCACATAGATCCGACCAGATAATCTGTGCAGTACTAGTAATAGCAGGCCCATACACTCATAATCCGAGAAGAACGGCAATGTTCTACAAAGTGATCATTGCCTCCCCGATGTGCAAGTGAAAAGTGTGAGTCTCTTGATGCTATTGCTCCACTAGGGCTGTGATGAGGGACCAATCTAGCTGTATATTACAAACTCTAAATACTCCATAAAAACCTGATGTATGAAGATATTTTTGGATCCTCTTATGTGGCCACCAGGTGTGCATGGCAGTCAAACCTCTGTGTCTACAGCACAGGGGCCCCATATTTTTCTTAGAATATATACTGTCACTATGGTATCAAGTCTGGAGATAGAGCATGGTAAGGTTAGTCAGCTTCGGATGCAAATCGAGTCTAAACCACCATGTTTGAGGTACAAAATGTAAAGACAAGTATACAACAAAGATAGTAAGAAACATCAAAGATGGTAAGAAATATCAAAGATGATAAATAGCCAACATTAATAACAAGATCATTTCATAAATTTTTTTAAACATTATATGATATGATTACATAACCAAAATAGTTTAAAAAAAATACAAGCGATATATAAATATAGTCCACATATCACATGAAAAAAAAAATAAATCAGTGCTGTTGGGGGTATCTGTGCCGGTTGTGCCTTATCTCCTTGCACAATCCACACGATATAACATTTTGATGCTCCATTGCGTCCATATCATTTTGAATTCTTCTTGATTGTGGAATCTCCTTTCTTTGTTTTTTATGGATGGATGCGGTGTAGTCTAGATGCAGTCCACTCAGGTCAATAATGTGGACTTTCTGGGGATGAAGGTAGGTGCATATGACTGCTCACAATGTACAATAGTATAACAATCATCAACGAATTGCTTTCGTCAAATTTTTGCTGGCACATACAGCAAACAAGTGAAGCATGGGTAATGCAGTAACTGCCACTTCCTACATGTGCATGTGCGTGCCCCTAAGTCGATTGTCTGTGTATAATCAGATTCATCGGGGCTATAATGCCTTCATCTCAACTGAATCTCATACAAATCCGATTAGTTATTGTATTAACTACACAATGCTTCCTAGACTTCAGCTAGCATCCATTTAACTTTCATCTAATCTTATCTGTGAATATCCTATTAGCCTCCCTTCTTCGTGCTATAATTGCACATTGACGTAGAACCATTTTGACAAGTATTCGAAGGAAGGACGAATAAGAACGTACTAAGCAATGAGCAGCCTCCTTCAATACTTTATTGAAGATTTCAAATAGATTGCTATTCATTATTCCATACTTACATCCATCTACGTAATGCACCAACGACCATTTACTCAGATCATCAAGTGGATATATTTTTAGATATTGAAAGGAATTGGGCCATGTTCTCTCAATGTGTTGCATGCTTTGATCAAACTTTCAGACTGATTTTGCTCTACAGTTTGATAGAAATAAGTTAAAAATATAGCATCATAAATTGATAATATGTCTAAGACATAATCTATGATATCCATATGGTGCTGTCCATCCAATAATTCATCAGAAACAGCAGCTAATATTCCTTTATGATGGTCTAAATTATGCCAATCCTCATATAGTCACGTGCCATGCAGTAGCACAAATATCATAAAAATCATGACCAACTATTATGGCTCTCGCCTTCACAAATGGCAAATGATAGAGGATGGATACTCCCATTTCCATCCCTTCCTACAACTATCATGAAAGAACCCTTATATCGACCATATAGATACATTACATCGATACTAATCCATGGGCGATAGAATTGGAAGTCCTGAATGTATGGACCAAATGCCCAAAAAATTTGATGGAATACTTCTATGTTTGCCTTTGTTGCAGAAAATTTTATAAAATCTACCACAGTTTCCTCATTGACATGACAAACTGCATCTAGCCAAAGACTCAATGTGTTATAAAACTCTGTCCAATCTCCAAACAACTTGCCCATAACAAGTTGTTTAGCTATCCACATCTTTCATAAGATACCTCGCACTACCATGCATCACATATATAAGCCTAGCAAGCTGATATGGATATAGATATTTTTGTCCAAACTGATCTTCTAATGATATCGGTAATCTTGCGTGCATCAAGCTATAGATGATCTCGCATCACATCTGTATTCAAGTATGTGTGTGGCTCTTTATATACCGTAATCTTTCATCACTGCATCTTGGTCTAAAGGAATGCACAGAGATGCCAACTATAAGTATTAGACTGTTTACATATGATACTTTATTTAACTCTATGTGACTCGATGACTTTGAAAGGATGGTGGGTGCAAATAGCATATTGTTTTATGACACATTAGACTTGTTCTTTCAATCCAATATCATTTTCTTTCTTAACTCTTTATTTCCACCAAAGAATGAATGTTTGACAATGCTCCATGGGATGCTCCTCATCATCATCGGATGCATCAACTAGCCTGAATTCAAAAACAAGGGGTGCCTCATTGATGGGACATCCTCTTCTACACTATACTCTCCACTGCCACTGCCATCAGACTCTGCATCATCATCCTTATTTTCATCATCAGTAAAATTAGGATCATAACTAACAGTGATTTTATTTTCAAATAAATTGTATCAGCCCTTGCGGTTCCCAATCCTCCAAGTCTGGCATGTATTGCATGTGGTTGATTAAATAATATAGGATCATAAGATTCATGATCCACATGCTCTATAGTAGCTACCACATAATTAGGACCAACCCTCGATCATCAAATACGGTATTATATGGATATTGATATGCAGACTCTGCACCTATCATGTAAGGAGGACTATTAGTTACGGATGTTGCTCAACGGTACATACAGAGGTAATGGAAAAAGTGCAGGGTTTCATGCATGAATTTAAAATATTTTTGAAATATAATGCAGCAAACTATGTAAATTAAATAATTTAATCTATAAATATATATAATCAGATTACTAAACTCTACAACTAGGACCTATAATATGTCATATTATATTTATAAGTCAAAAAATAAAAGCTTTGGTATTGATCAAATCAATACCCTAGATCTAAAATAGTTTTAGATCTAAAACCTAGATCACATCTAGGTAAGAGAAGAGATTAGATATCTAACCTTCGCATGGGTTAGGAACTCCATGGTTTATTTTTTTGTTGTCTTTAGAACCGCACACACATTCGGCCTCTACAGGAGATCTACACGAGGCTGCAACAAAATCGAAGGTTCATCAAATGAAGATCCGCTCAAATGTTAGCTTCTTGCGATCCCTCCAGATGGTTCATCTAAAACTATTCTTCAGATCTCTTGGACATTCTAAGAGATGAAGAATATGAGAAGGAATGAGGAAGAAGTCAAACCCTTGAACCTTCCTAAAATCAAAAATAATATATAATAGAAAAGGTCCTAAGAGAAGACAGATCTTCTCTTTCAGGACATCAACGATTGATGTCCTGAGAACATCTCTATGCTAGGACATGAGGAGACCTTCTTCTCTAGATGTTTTCCAAACTTTTAAATCTTATGTTATCTGATTTTTCTCATAAAAAAATCTCATGATTGATGGAGAAGAAGGGTTCTAAAAGAAACCTTAAGAGATGACCTTCTTTTCTTCTTCTTCTCACATCAGGACATGATTAGATCATGTCCAAAATCAGATCACCATGCCCCAACTCATTAGAGCATAGATCCACCACACCATCCCTCTTTCTCTCTCAGATTTTTATCACATAAAAATCATAAAAATAAAGAGAAAATAAACTGAAAGAAAAACAATAAGAGAAGACAATCTTCTCTCTTACCTTTTGTCTCTACAAGACATCAACTTTTGATGTCTTGACAGAAGACTCTCCTCCAAAGAAATTGGTACCTCAAAACACCCATGCCATCCTCTTTCTTCTCTACCTTTTCTATGGAAAAACCATAGATTTTTGACTCCCACTTCCTATCATATAGGAGGCACCATTAGATAAGGTAGACTAGGTCAAATGACCTAGTCAAACAAGGAAACTATGGGGCGTCCAACTCTTGGACGCCCCTTCCTTTATTATCTGCATGGAGATCAGGAAACCACACACAAAAGAGGCAACAAAAAGAAAAGATAGGCATGGAGAAAGTAGGCACAAGAGAGGGGAGAGGAGTTTTTGTCAAGAGAGACTTTTTCAAAGGAAATAAACCTAAACCACTTTCCATAATGAATCAAATCGAATCTGATTCAAATCTCTAGAATAAGTGGTGTGAGATTATATTCCTTAGAAGTGATATCATAGAAAAAATATCTAAAAATAAATATGTGGGCATGGGCTTTCTTAGGTGGCGCAAGGGAGAAGATAGAATCCTAGTCTAACTAGGATTCTCATGTAGACTAGGTCAAACTCTTTGAACCCAATCCAGATTAATTACAACCTAATTAAGGATGATCCTATTTAATTAGAAGCCTAATTAAATCAAGTTTAACTATATTTAATTTTAATTTAAATCCTAACTTAATTAGAATTAGGTGCATACAAGTCCTAATCGAACATGGACTTGTTCTCCCTTGCAACTGGTTTATCCAATAAACCAATTAGACTTAATCTAATTAAGTCTAAACCAATTCTAATTGAATTAAATTCAATTATACTTGATCTCAATCCAATTATTCAATCAGATTGAGCTAATTAACAATCTAATTGCTAATTGATCCTCTTACAATACTTGCATTAGGTCAAACATCAATCACATTGATCGTTTCACCTTAGAATGATTCTTAATCATCGATTAACCATATGATTAGGTTACAACCTTTTATGTGTGTGACCCTATAGATTCAAACTTAAGTCGGTAGCACAGAAATCAATTCTTGTACTAGTCGAAATAACCATCTAGCAATGATTTTCAACGTCCAGATAGGTCGAATGTATGCAAAGCAAAATTCTAAGAACCCTGACCCATGGTTATCGTATAATTCATCCCTTTGACCAATAATGCTCAAGATGACTTCAAATATACTGTCAACACTCATACAAGTCATCTCTATTGTGTCTCAAAATTTTGTAAATTTCATAACTCCTCACAAGGATTACCCAAGTCTAGATTTTGCTAAATTGAAACACAGCAAGATATTCTCTTCCTGAAGTTAATCAAGAGTGGTCAATCCCATCTTGACTCACACACCGACTTCACAAGTACTTGACTATATCCAGAAATCTTTCGAATCTATATTAAAAATATAGGCAGTCCGATATCAAAGTACAGTGAGTTGCTTGCAAGTCACTGTGGTGATCTCAGATCGGAGGGACACTTATACCCATTGGCCTTAGCTAGCTACTCTTGACAGTAGAGTATTATATTGGCTATGTTCAGTGCAGATGTACTCCTACATCTCATCTGGATACCATACCAGTATCTCCACACTACTTGGTTATGAGGACAACCAACGTATATGACATACAGTGACCTACACTTGATAAGTTATCGTCCTTGTTAATAACTTATTATTTGATCGTGAACAATTTAAGAACTATCCGATAAATCCTTCTTTATCGATTAATTATGGTTCTAAGAACTTCATCATAATTTAGAAGTTTATTTTAGGAAGATAGAACTTTTATGATGAACCTGCCAAATAACTATTATTATTAGATAATTCATATACTAATTTCAATCATCTACTACTTAGATGATTGGCTTTAGGATATATTTTCTCACAACTCCCACTTGTACTAAAGCCAATCAGAATGATATCAAATATCTTATCTTCCACTTTAGTTCGTAGAACTGCTTAGTACCGAGACCTTAGCAAATGGGTCGGCCAAGTTCTCCTATTTTATCGATCTTCCAAAGATCGATGTCACCCTGATCTAAAATCAAAAGTGATAGAAATACAGAGTATGCTGGTCCTTCGATTATTTAGCCAGAGCTATGGCTCCAGTGCTATGATAGGATTGGACCATCGATGGAAGGTGCTACTCCCAACCTACTAATGAAGCTCAGCAACTACACAGCTTACATGGCAGCATCATATGCTACGATGTACTCTACATCACTAACTGAGTAGGCTAAAGTATCCTGCTTGAAATCTTTCCAGCAGATTGCTCCTACAATTAGGGTATGATCTGATACTTTCTTGTTGTCATCTTGATCTGACTAAAATCGAAACATCCATATGTTTAAAGTCAGTATTTTCATATTTGAGTCACTGGACCTTAGTATTTCTCAAATACTTAAGGATTGTCTATACAATCTTCCAGTGATTCTTACTTAGATCAGACTGGTATCTGCTCACTACCATTAGTGAGTATACCATATCTATCTTGAACATGGAGAAATTAGATGACACCCAAACCTTTATTTCTTGCAATGCTGGAATGCCATTCTTGATTAAGAGAATTTCATCCACAGACGATACAAGGAATAACACTATAGAATATTTTGCCCACTTATAAATACAGGGTTCCTCTTTGTTTATAACAAAGATATATATTCAAAATGTATGTTCCAACTCTGGGATAATAGCGAAATGGGTTTTACAGGTCTCCACCTTCCCATCTATGCTACTCTGATCCTTTTGAAAAATTCATTCACACCCAATGGGTTTTATCCTTCAAGTGAATCATCTAGTGTCCATACACTATTGATTTTCATAGACTTTAATTTGGATTTAATGGCTCCAAGCCACTTCTCAGAGTTAGACCACTATATTGCATCCCTATAGGTGATCGGATCCTTGTTAATCTCATCGAGCTCAACAGGATCGTCATCCCAGACTTAGATACTGAAGTATCTGTCTGGCTAATGCGTACTCTACTAGATCTCCTTAAAGGTGTTACTTTAATGGGCTCTGAGTTTGATCTAAATAAATTCAGTTATGTAGGTTTACTAAATTATGTCGGTTCATTTTCTACCAGTCAAACTTCCAAGTTCAACTTGATAAGCATCAGTTCCTTCTCTAAAGAACTCCTTTCCAAAAGGAATACCCTACTGCTGATGAGCATCTTATGTTCTTCAGCATGTTAGAATTAGTAATCCTTAAACACCTATTAGACCAAGAACAAAATTTATCTGTATACAAACCTTTGACATAGACCGATCAACTCCAAACCCAAAGGTGAGAGAGTCTAGGTCTATGCCCGATTCATATTTTATATAGAATCTGCATAACAGACTTACTCAGTATATTTTCAGAGAAAAATAGGTAGTCACACAAGAGCACAATCTTGAAACAGGCAGAGAAGTGAATCATATCATGGATTGAACCATATCTAACAAAGTTCAACTTCTTCTTTCAGATACACTATGTTTTGAAAAGAATCTACTGAGAGAGAATCCAATTCTCTCCTAGATATGTCACAAACTCACTGGATAAGTATTCACCTCCTCGATTTGATCGAAAAGTTCTAACACCTTATCTAGTTTGTTTCTATCTTTCATTATTGAATCATTTGAATATTTCAAATGATTCAGGCCAGATGCACCCATGCCCAGATAGGTCGTCTGTAATGAAATATTAATATCTTTTCTGGCACTTAAGTTCACAGGTCACATACATCATTATGTATGAGACTTAGAACTTTATCAACTCCTTCACCTTTTTTATTAAAAGATGACTTTATCATCTTTCCAAGAAGACAAGACTCACAGGCTATCAATGATTCACAATCATTGACGTTGAGATTTTCTCTTAAGCTAATCCATTTATCCTGTTCTTGTCAAGATGACTAAGCCTATAATGCCAAAGATAAACATTCATGACATTATCTAACTTGGGTGTGTACATCACACTTAATAGGCTGTGTAAATATTAAATGTCATTTTTTATTGTCCATGTATTATTGTAACATTATTTATAATAATATCACAATAATCTTCCTTTATTAATGAATGATGATCATCTTTGGCGAAAAGGCCAACAAAGATTACATTCATCATAAACAATGGACAATAGTAACAATTACTCTAAATGACAATATTTGAAAATAAGCTCTACAATTTCTAAAGTTAGGATTGGAATAAGACTTTCATCCCTAACATTCAAGAATCTCTCACCATTTTCAAACATTCCACTTACTTATAGTCCTAGTAATAAATTATATAAGACCATCGATATCTAATACCTAGGTAGTAGAATTACTAGAGAAACTTTAAGGTGTTATTATATAACATCCTTAATGAGCAACTCTTGCTTCTTTCTCTTGTTCAGCCTATTATGGTCAAGGGAAGCAAGATAATTCTTCTTCCTATGACCCTACTTCTAACAGTAGTAGCAACATGTCTGATTTGGATCAATTTTGGACTAATTATTTTGACTGGACTAAGAAGCCCCAATATGAACTTATTCATACTGCTGAACCAAATTCAACTTTCGATACTAATTATCGAAGTTGGATCCCATAAGTCATCACTATCTAACAGTGATTGGAGCAATTAAGGTTTAGCCTTATTTTGAGAAAAGAGAACAATGACCTAATGTATATGAATTATTTTAAGCCTAGAGATTTAGATTTTAGTCTCAAGGTTCTCCCACTATTTTATTTAAATTGGTAGCCTCTACCTCTAATTAGGGAAATTACTTTAATTTTCTAGTAGGTACTAGAATCCACATAGACTACACACAAGCCCGACTTTGGTCGGCCAACCCATCTACATCTATGGGTAGGTTCATTAACCAATTGTTTCTCCAAATAACTTCTAGTAATTTAATTTTGCCCCAGAAACCTAATCAGTAGGTTTTGGCCTCCAGTGTAAGGATCTGGTTAAGTCCAACCATTAACATGATCATACTTGGTGCATCTAACCAACGAATAATTAAGCCCAACTTTGGTTGGCCAACCTAACCACCATTAGAGAGACACTTTCAAATCATCATATGATGAGTGATAATTTCATTAGTCAACAAGCACCAGGCCTTTAGGTCTATAATGATTATTGAGTTAATGGATCTTTATCAAACACCTTAATGGGAGGCTATGACTCAGTTATCTCCATAATTTTATCATTTTAAGGATCTAATAATTTTAGAAGATTTAAAATTATTAGTGATTTAAGGATAGAAAGGACATGGATCAATTTGCTCCCATTGACTTCACCAAGTCAAGTTCTCCCACTGACTTCTCAAGTCATTAACAAGGACTAGGATCAAATTGATCCATGGGTACCTAGATCAGTCTCATTGAATGAAATCAGACTCACTAATTTTCTATGTGACATGGGTTAGCACGAATCAATGAGCAACCTAATCAAGACCTGATTAACCACATTGTTCAGGTAAGTATGATCGGTGGGAGGGTCTACCAAAGCTTGCCTTAGACACCATAAGAAATGACCAGATAAGCGGACTGTCAATTAAAAATTATCGATTTATTTTATCTTAGACACCAACTGGTTTATCAGTTTTGATTTGGTCTGCTTAAAGACTCAGTCTCTGCCGCTGAGCCACGATCAGTGTCCATTTGTTAAATATATGGACTTTGATTAACTACAACTATTGAAGTGATCTATAGAAATGATCTAATCCTAATTAACTTTTAATTAAGTTTGATCAATTTCTTAACTTAGTCCATATTTCATCTAACCCTAGGTCTAACCCAGTTAATGACCTGATCAAAGCTAACCCATTACCCTTTAACCCATGTTTTATGAAATTATCTTAGGATCTTTAAATCACAAACTTAGATCCTAAACAATCACTTAATTCTTTTAATTAAATTCATGACTGAGGATTGGGGTTCGGCATTTCAAAAACTATTTTCAACTTTGGAAAGGTTTAATACAATCTAGTGTTGTTTCACTAAATAGGTCGACTCATTTCAAAAATGGGTCAGCTTATTTCACTAACAAACACTAATTGTAGGTTAAAACAATTGAAATCAGTCAGAAAAATAATTCAGCCAATTTTTCAGTCGAGCTGGCTCGGATCCTATCCGAGCCGGCTCAATTTTCAGACGAGCCGGCTCGATTCCTAACCGAGCCAGATCCGAGCCGGCTCGCTTGAAGATCCAAGCTGGCTCAATTTTCAGGCGAGCCGGCTCGATTCCTAATCGAGCCAAATCGAGCCGGCTCAATTTTCAAGCGAGCCGGCTCGATTCCTAATCGAGCCAGCCCGAACAGCATTCTACAATGTTGTTTCAAGCTGGCATGCTGGTCGAGCCGGCTCGATCAGCAAACAAAACCTTCATAAGATCCTGTTCTTGACTGATTTTAATCTATATATATTATATAAAAATTCATGAAATGAAATAGACCTAATCTAAAATATTCATGATAAGATTTATTTAAACTTTTTTTAATTTTCTAGATCGCAACGTACTGGATAACCTTTGCACTGTAAGTAATAAACCTTACAGTAGGACAATCTACAGTCCGTGCGATCATTATTTTATTTTTTAGATTTATTTTAATGCAATCATGAATATATTATAAAAGAACCTAGATGCTCTGATACCACTGATGAAAAAAGTGTAGGGTTTCATGCATGAATTTTAAAATATTTTTAAAATGTAATGCAACAGAATATATAAATTAAATAATTTAATCTACAAATACATGTAATTAGATTACTAAATCCTACAACTAGGACCTATAACATATCATATTACATTTATAAGTCAGAAAATAAAAGCTTTGGTATTGATCAAATCAATATCCTAAATTTAAAATAGTTTTAGATCTAAAATCTAGATCACATCTAGGTAAGAGAAGAGATAAGATCTCTTACCTTCGCGTGGGTCGAGAACTCTATAGTTGATTTTTTTTATTGTCTTTGGAGCCGTACATGCGTCCGGCCTCTACAGGAGATCCACACGAGGCTGCAACAAAATTAGAAGTTCGTCGAACGAAGATCCGCTCGAAGTGCTAGCTTCTTGTGGATCCTCTGGATGGTTAATCTAAAAATATTCTTTGGATCTCTTGGACATTCCAAGAGATGAAGAATATGAGGAGGAATGAGGGAGAAGTCAAACCCTTAGACCTCCCTAAAATCAAAATAATATATAATAGAAAAGTCCTAAGAGAAGACAGATCTTCTCCTTCAGGACATCAATGATTGATGTCCTGAGAACATCTCTATGCTAGGACATGAGGAGACCTTCTTCTTTAGATATTTTTCAAACTTTTAGATCTTATGTTATCTGATTTTTCTCATAGAAAAATCTCATAATTGATGGAGAAGAAGGGTTTTAAAAGAAACCTTAAGAGATGATCTTCTTTTCTTCTTCTTCTCTCATCAGGACATGATCAAATCACGTCCAAAATCAGATCATCATGCCCCAACTCATTGGAGCATAGATCCACCATGCCATCCCTCTTTCTCTCTCAGATTTTTATTACATAAAAATCACAAAAATAAAGAAAAAATAAACTGAAAGAAAAATAATAAGAGAAGACAATCTGCTCTCTTACTTTTATCTCTACAAGACATCAACTTTTGATGTATTGATAGAAGACTCTCCTCCAAGAAAACTGGCGCCTCAAAACACCCATGCCATCCTCTTTCTTCTTGCCTTTTCTATGGAAAAACCATAGATTTCTGGCTCCCACTTCCTATCATATAGGAGGCACCACTAGATAAGGTAGACTAGGTCAAATGACCTAGTCAAACAAGAAAACCATGGGGCATCCAACTCTTGGATGCCCCTTCCCTTATTATTTGCATGGAGATCAGAAAACCATGCACAAAAAGATGACAAAAAGAAAAGGTAGGCATGGAGAAAGTTGGCACAAGAGAGGGGAGAGGAGTTTTTGTCAAGAGAGACTTTTTCAAAGGAAATAAACCCAAACCACTTTTCATAATGAACCAAATCAAATCTGATTTAAATCTCTAGAATAAGTGGTATGAGATTACATTCCTTAGATATGGATATCACAAAAAAAATATCTGAAAATAAATATGTGGGCCTAGGCTTTCTTAGATGGCGCAAGGGAGAAGATGGAATCCAGTCTAACTAGGATTCTCATGTTGACTAGATCAAACTCTTTGAACCCAATCCAGATTAATTAAACCTAATTGAGGGTGATCTAGTCCAACTAGGAGCCCAATTAAATTAAATTAAATTATATTTAATTTTGATTTAAATCCTAACTTAATTAGGAATTAGGTGCATACAAGTCCTAGTCAAACAGGGACTTGTTCTCCCTTGCAACTGGCTTATCCAATAAACTAATTAGACTTAATCCAATTAAGTCCAAACTAATTCTAATTGAATCAAATTTAATTAGACTTAATCTCAGCCCAATTGCTTCATCAGATTGAGCCAACTAGCAATCCAATTGCTAATTGATCTTCCTGCAACACTTGCATTAGGTCAAACGTCAATCACATTGATCGTTTAATCTTAGAACGATTCTCAATTGTTGATTAACCATCTGATTAGGTTACAACCTCTTATGTGTGTGACCCTATAAGTTCAAACCTAAGCTGATAGTATAGAAATCAATTTCTGTACCAGTCAAAGTAACCATCTAGCAATGGTTCCCGATATCCAAATAGGTCGAATGTATGCAAAGCAATATTTTAAGAACCCTGACCCATGGTTACCATATAATTCATCTCTTTGACCAATAATGCTCAAGATGACTTTGAGTATGCTGTCAACACTCATATAAGTCATCTCTATTGTGTCTCAAAATTTTGCAAATCTGTGACTCCTCACAAGGATTACCTAGGCCTAGGTTTTGCTAAATTGAAATACAGTGAGACATTTTCTTCCTGAAGTTAATCAGGAGTGGTCAATCCCATCTTGACTCATATACTGACTTCACAAGTACTTGATTGTACTTAAAAATTTTTAGAACCTATATTAAAAATATAGACAGTCCGACACCAAAGTACAGTGAGTTACTTGTAAGTCACCATGGTGATCTCAGTCGGAGGGACACTTATATCCATTGGCCTTAGCTAGCTACTCTTGACAGTAGAGTATTAATTGATCACGTTTAGTGTAGATGTACTTCTATATCTATCTGAATGCCATACCAATGTCTGCACACCACTTAATTATGAGGACAACCAATGCATATGGCATACAGCGACCTACACTTGATAAGTTATCATCTTTGTTAATAACTTATCATTTGGTCATGAATAATTTAAGAACAATCTGATAAATCTTCTTTATCGATTGATTGTGATTCTAAGGACTTCATCATAATTTAGGAGTTCATTTAAGAAAGATAGAACTTTTATGATGAACCTGCCAAATAACTATTATTATTAGATAATTATATACTAATTTCAATCATCTACCACTTAGATGATTGTTTTAGGATATATTTTTCAATAAGAAATGCCTCCGTACTCATACCTAGCTTCATCGATCATTAGAGTTGCATCAGGTAGAGATCCCTCCATCTCCGACGGTGCAAGTAGTGCAAATACAGCCTAAGACACACTCACATGCTGTTCACCACCATCCAAAACTTCTACCATTGTTGGCTCAATGAAAATTTAAATTATTCAAAAAACCCACTCTGATGGGATGCCCAAGATGATATTCATGTTTTGATCATCTTCAATAGGTACAACCAAATACTATCCAACAGTATGAATCAAAAATTTATATAGTAGAAAAATTCTATAATAATTGAGGTTCCATCCGGTGACAACATAGCAGACTCGCATAAGTTGTTAATATGTTGTGTTACGATCTATTATGGTTATCCAGATCCTTCCACCATCATAATATACACCATTAGTGTCACGACTGATCCTCCCATCCTAATGGAAGATAATAGTGACAAGATTTGAATCCATTTTGTTAAAATTATTATGAGAAGTAACTGCATGAACATATGAACAGATATTTACTAGGAGAAAGTACTTAATATTTAAAATGACTTACATAATAAATGCATGCTATCGCCATCTAATAGGTAAAGTTAAATCCTATCCCATTCAGAAATTGTATTAATTCTACAGGTATTACAGTAATCAAATGATGCACAATAGGGACTGAAAAAAATTTCGATAGTATTTTTTCTTAGTTCTCCCCATACGGTTAAAATATATGAGAATGAAAGAAAAATACTGTCTGAAATTTTTTTCAGTCCCTATTGCACATCATTTGATTATCATAATTATCTATAGAATTAATTATAACTTTTAAACTATCTAAATTAGATAGTTAAGTGATCAATGTATATAATTCTTCTATCCATATAAAAATATATAAATATATAGATACCTTAGAATATATACATTAATCAAAAGATAGGTCTATAGTTCTATATAATGCAAAATTTTTTAAAACATGTGACTAAGTAAGAAATTATTTAGATAATTTATTTATAAATTAATAATATTTAAGTTAAATTGCCTTCCTCCTATCCAATGTATATGTTGTTGAAAATTCATACAAAAAAATAAAATTATAAAAATAAAAAAATAAAAATTACCTTCCTGAAGGAGTGATGGCATTTCGAGATGGGGGTGGGGCGGTGCATCGAGGACCACCAAGAGGAGGAGGTCGGGGTAGTGGTACATCAGGAGGCGGGTCGAGAGAAAGAGGGAGGGCCGTCAGAGATCGAAAGGGAAAGGGAGGAGGGTTCTAATGGAGAGTGTTGGGAATTATGTCCCAAAGTCAATCATCAGCCTGTTGATGGTTGCACTAATAAATATAAATGTATATGAATTGATAAATTATTAAAATTATTATTTAATTTTTTCATCATAAAATAGTGTACATCTTCTTAATGAACTTAATTATTATGATGAAGTTTTTAGGACTATCCTAATCGATATAGGAGGGTATCTCATTTAGTTCTTAAATTTAGTTCATGACCAAATGATACGCTAGTACTAAGACGATAGCGTTTATCAAGTGTAGGTTGTTGTATTCATATGCATAGATTACATCGTAACCAAATGGTGTGAAGATACTAGTATGGTATATTAGTGAGATGCAGGAGTATACCTCATTGAACGTGACTAACTACTGGACACTCTACTGTCAAGAGTAGCTCACGAAGGATACGGATATAAGTATCCCTCCAACCTGAAATCACTATAGTGACTTGCAAGCAATTCACTGTGCTTTGATATCAGACTATCTAAATTTCTAATTCAATGATGAAATATTTCTGGATACAGTTAAGTACTTGCAAAGTCGGTATGTGAGTCAAGATAAATTAACCCCTCCGAATAAGTAGGGGTTAATGCATCAGTGTGTTTCAATTTAGTAAAATCTTGATCAAGATAATCTATATGATGGATTTAAAAGGTTGAAATACAATGTGGTTAATAAATCTAAATTGACAGTTAAACTCTAGATCACCTTGAGCATTAAGATCGAAGAGATGAATTATATGGTAACCATATGCCAATAGGTTCATGAATGCTGCTTTGCAATCTTTCGACCTATCTGACGTCGATTTCATTATTAGATGATACATCGATTAGTTCAGAAAATTATTTCTATGCTATAGATTTAGGTTCAAACCTATGAGGTCATACTCAAAAGAAGTTTTCAACTGATCATGTGGTTGATCAACGATTGAGAATCATTCTATGATTTAATCGTCAATTTGATTGATGGTTAACCTTGTACAAAAGTTATAATTAATTAATTATTAATTATTGATAAATTATAAGAGAATTAATTAGTGATTAGATTGTTAATTAACTTAATTTGATTAAGTATTGAAGTTTGGATTAAATCTAATTGAATAGGATTCAATTTAGTTTGATCCGATTAGATTATGCGATGACCTAATTGCTAAGGGTGTTCGATTCTTGATTCTAGCTCAATTAATTTTTAATCTAATTAGGATTAAATCAAGACTACTTATCACCTAATTAGATTAGGTAATCTAATTAGGTTTAACCTAATTTGGTTGGATCAAGAACCTAATTAGATAAGAATATAAGTTAGAATTTGAATGGAACAAGAACACCCCATGCGCCACCTTTCACTATGCCCTGCATTTCTTCATACATGAGAATGGTTTTCATATAGAATTTTTTATGCCAGAAGGTGTAGGATGCCTTCTTCTGATCCTCTTTGGATCAAGATTTGGTTGGTTCAAGTTTGACTTCGAATTGATTTGAAATCAAGCTTAAATCAAGAGTCTAAATTTTGTGAGACTCTACCCAGCCACCGACCAGCCTTCTTTCTCATATGCAAATAAATTTTTGTATGATATTTTTTATGCCAATCTAAGTTTTGTCATCCTCTTTTGTGAGTTCCTTATGTGTAGATTAAATCTAATTTAAAAAAAGTTCAAATTTGATTTGAATCTATGATAAGATCAAAGGCTATTTTAAAGCTGAACCAGATTATCCAAACTCTACATGGGATGCCATCTTTAAGAAGGGCTGATTTTTATGTGCCAAACCACTTCAGTTTTGGCATAAGAAATCCTCAGAGAGGGTGTGAGAGATCTGAGAAAGAGGGGTGGGCCTCCGTGCATGAGAAAAAGAGGAAGAAGATCCTCTTTAGGGCGTGAGATCTAAGGCAGGGTTCTAGAGTTTCCTAGTTCCTATTTTGTGAGAAAGAAAAATAAAAAGAGTTTTATTTTTCTTCTTCCACACCATCTCCTTCAAAAACTCTCTCTTCTGATCTAAAGGTGTTGGTTTAATTTAAAGAAAGGGATCTCCATCAGCCATCCAGAGCCTTCATCGTGAGTTAGCACTCTCAAGAAAGACGATCTATTCGGTACTTCGAGTGGATCACTTGTAGAGGCCGGACATGCTGTGTGGCTACTCAGCATCAGAAAAGATCTCATACCATATATATCAGTAGAGGTGATCATCGACCCATAATCAGTAATGGATTTTGAATCCATCAGATCAGATCTAAGCGTTAGATCTGATTCAGGGCATTAATACAATCGATGTAGTATTTTGTTTCAAATCAGATTTTATTTTATACTATATTTTCATATCATAAATCCTTAGAAAGATAGTTTATATCTGATTTAAAGCATGTATAAGAGATTAAATAGTTTAATCTACTGCTTTCGCTATAAAAAATTTTAGAAATATACATGCTTGAACTACCTGTTTTCCAATAATGGAATCAAAATCAGGTTTCTTATGACATAAATTTTTTACATAAATCTGATTTTAATTATTTAGATTAGATCTAAATAATTAATTTAGAATCTAAATAGTATAGTAATCTGATTGGATAGATCTTCATAGCCATCCGATCAATGGAGAAATCAGAATTTTGCCATCCTATTTATCCATTCGATGGGATCTCTTATAGTGTGTAGGGGTGCTGTACAATCTTTTTCATGATGATGAATAATGAAAAAAATTTTAAAATTTTATTTTAGATCTAAAATAATATATTTTAGATCTAAAATTAGAATTTTGATCATTGGATAAGTGTTTGTGAAAATATTTTATAAAACTGAAAATTATTTTAAACATCGAACCCTAACCCATGTTAGTCTAAAACTTAATTGAGAATTAAGCAATTTAGATTTAAGAATCAAAGATCCAAGGCATCAATTTCATAATTCATGGGTTAATGGGTTAGTTCGAGTCAAATCCACTTAACTGGGTTAGACCTAGGGTTAGAAATCATCGATAATGGACCATGTTAGTAATTGATCAAATCTAATTAAGAGTTAATTCTGATTTGGTCAATTTCTTCTCTTGATCAATTTTAATAGTTGTAGTTGGTCAAGTCCATATCTTTGATTAGACCAAGATGGACCTTGATCGTAGCTCCATGGTCTAATCCAAATCTATAAGTTGATCAAATTGAAACTGGTTAACTAGTTGGTGTCTAAGATAAGTTTGGCAGTCTTGATCGGTGGTAACTAATTGGGAGCTACTCGCATAAATTGAGTCTATGATAAGTTAATGGTATATCTCTCCCATCGATCTCATTTACCTGGCTAACATGGTGAATCATATTTTGATTAGATCACTTAATGATTGGACTTGATCCATGCTAATTAGAAAATCAGTATGACTAATTTAGGTGCTTCTAAACCAACTTGTTTTGAGTCTTCTTCATTACTTGATGAAGTCAGTGAAAGGATTTATGACTCGTTGGGTGGATCATATTAAACCTAATATCTTTTAATCTGATTTAGTGAAGTCAGTGAGAGGATTAAGAATAACTGATCAAGTTTTTCTCATCTATCAACTCAATTAATTAAATCTTCTAAAATTATTAGATCTCTAAAATGAATTAGTTATGGAGATAACTAGATCATAGCCTTCCATTAAGTTGAATGATAATGGGTCAAATAGTTGGATGATCATTGGATGGCCAAAGGTCTGGTGCTCATCTGCTATTAGAATTATCATTCATAATATGATGACTCAATCGAGTCTCTCTTATGGATGATCAAGATGACCGACCAAAGCGGCCTGATCATTTATGGTTAGATTCTGAGTATGATCATGTTAATGGTTGGACCTAACCAGACCTCTCAGTAGAGGCCAAAGCCTACTGTTAGGATCCTGGGATAAAATTAATTACTAAAAATTATTTGTTGAAATAATTAGTTATGAACCTATCTATAGATATACATGGATGAGCTGGCCAAGGTCGAGCTCATGTGTAACTGTGTGGATTCTACTACCTGCTAAGAAATTAGGATAATTTCTTGAATTAGTGATAGAGGTTACTAATTTATTTAAAATAGTGAAAAAATCTTTAGACTAAAATCTATATCTTTAGGCTTAATCGATTCATATACTAATTAGGTTTTGATTTTTTTTTTTTGCAGTTATGGCCACCAACTTGTTGCTCTGATTGCTGTTAGATAATGATAAATTGAGAGGATCCAATTTTGATAGTTGTATTAAAAATTGAAGATAGTCCTAGAGCACGAGCGGATCTTGTATGAGCTAACGGATCTGGCACCTGAGGAGCCAGCTCCCAATGCTCGTGGTGCAGTTCGAGACACTTACTTAAAGTGGCTCAACGACCGCACCACGGTATATTGTATTATGTAAGTAGCTATGAACAATGAGTTCAGTCGTAAATTCAAAAAAGCTCAGCCAAAAGAAATACTTAAAGTGTTGAATGATTCTTTTGGCACTCTCGACGATATTGAGTGGCACAAGATCCGTTGTGCCATTTTCAATATCAGGATGAAGGAGGGGGCGTCAATAATCGATCATGTATTGTACATGATCAAACAAATCGAGCATCTCAGCAAGCTCAATTTTTTCTTGCATGAACAGCTTGGGAAAGATGTGATTCTGAATTTTCTGTCGAAGTCCTACCTACCATTTCTCAATTACTATCGAATGACGAAGCCTGTAGTAACTACCACGATCTATTGGGGTTGCTACAGACTTATGAGAAAGATCACCAACTCCATAAGAAAATGGTGAATGTAGTGGGAGCATCTTCTTCAAGCGGACGTCGTCCCTTTATGAAAGGGAAGAAGAAGAAGAAGAAGAAAAACAAGATGCCAAGTGCTAGAGGTCAGACCATGAAGTCTAAGTCCAAGTCCGACCGGAGTCAGGTGGAGTGCTTTTACTATAGGAAGCAGGATCATTGGAAGAGGAACTGTCCTCAATACATTGCTTCTCTTGATCCGAACAGGCTGAAGAAGAAGAAGTAATCTATTGCTAAGCAAGCTAATTATATGATAACTCTTTACAACTTCTCAATTTGTGATACAATGATCTGGATATTAGATACTGGTAGTCCTATTAACATTTATAATTCATTGTAGAACTTCAGGTCAGTAAGAGATTTGAAGACAATGAAAAAATTTTAAATATTAGAGATGAAAGATCAGTTTCAGTTTTAATTTTAGGAATCATCAAATTTATATTCAATTCTCATATCATTGTTCTTAGTGATTGTCATTATTGTCCTAGTTTCTTATTGAATGTAATTTTTATAGGCCTTTTGTCCAAAAAAAATTATAAAATTTTAATAATTTTTTTTTATGATATTATTTTGAATGGTGTTATTGTAATGCATGGATAATTGAACAATAAAATTTACGTTGTATCGAAGCCTAGTGTAATGTACACATCGAGAAAACATCCTAGGATAGATGATGTCTCTGATGGCTATTTTTGGCACTGTAGGCTAGGTCATATTAACAAAAATAGGATGAACAGATTAATCTAAGAGAAAATCTTTAAGGATAATGATTGTGGATCATTGCCAACCTATGAATCTTGTCTACTTAGAAAGATGACCAAACCACTTTTACTAAAAAAGATAAACGAGCCAGTGATGTTCTAGGTCTCATACATATTGATGTATATAGACTGATGAATACAAGTATGAAAGGAGGATATCAATACTTCACTAAGTTCATAGACAACCTTTCAAGATATAGATACGTCTACTTGATGAAGAACAAGTCAGAATCATTTGAAATGTTTAAGCGATTCCGTAGTGAGATAGAAAAATAAATTGAAAAGAGCATTAAAGCTCTTCGATCTGATTGAGAAGGTATATACCTTTCTTATAAATTTCTGACACATCTAGAAGAGAATAGGATTCTCTCACAATGGACTCCTTCTGATACGTCACAGCATAATGGCATCTTAGAAAGGAGGAATTGAATCTTATTGGACATGGTTCGATCCATGATGGATTTTTGAATCTGCCAATCTCATTTTGAGGATATACACTCGAGTCGGCTTGTTATGTACTTAATAGGTTTCAAGTAAGTCTGCGAATAAAACACCATATGAGATATAGACTGGACATAAATCAGTATTCTCACATCTTAGGGTTTGGGGGTGTCCAGCTTATGTCAGACATTTAAAAATAGACAAACTAGAACTAGGCCTGACAAGTATATCTTCATAGGATATCCTAAAGAAACAAAGGGGTATTACTTCTATCTTACTCATGAACAGAAAGTGTTCGTAAGCAATAAAACATAATTTTTTAAAAAAAAAAATTGATGAAGGAATTAGTGCTTCTAAAATCGAGCTTGATGAAGTTCGACGAGTAGAAAAATCGACACAATCTAGTAAATCCATAGAATCTGATTTGACTGAGTCAAATTCAGAACCTGTTAATGATGCACCATTAAGGAGATCCGATAGAGTATCGTGCCCACTAGATAGATACTACGATTTCTTGATTTGGGATAAGGATCCTATTGAACTCGATGAGAACAACAAGGATCCGATCTTCTATATGGATGTGATGCAGAGGACTGACTCCAATAAGTGGCTAGAAGCCATAAAATCCGAAATAGAGTTCATGAAGATCAATGATGTGTGGATATTAGTTGATTCACCTAAAGGGATAAAATCCATAGGGTGTAAATAGATCTTCAAGAGGAAGAGAGGCGCAAATGGTAAGGTGGAGATCTATAAAGCCTGTCTGATTGTCAAGAGATATCATCAATATTATGGTATTGACTATGATGAGATGTTCTCTCCTGTGGCAATGTTGAAATTCATTTGGATCATGCTTGCGATAGCTGCATATCTAAACTATGAAATATGACAAATAGATATATGAAAACAGCTTTCCTCAATGGTGAGTTGGAAGAAGAGGTGTATATGATACAACCTGAAGATTTTACATCTACAGACGAGTCTAAAGTATGCAAACTTTAGATATTCATTTATGATTGAAGCAAGCAAGTAGGAGTTAGAACATGTATTTTGATAAAGTGATTAGAACATATGGCTTCGTTAGGAATAAAGAAGAGCCCTGCATATACAAATGGGTTAACAATTCTTTGATAGTATTTCTTATTCTATATGTGGATGATATTCTCTTAATCGAAAATGACATTCCTGTATTATAAGGAATAAAGATTTGACTATCATCTCAGTTCTTCATGAAGGACTTGGAAGAAGCATCCTACATCTTTGGATAAAGATCTATAGAGATAGATCTAAAAGGATGCTTGGGTTGTTCTAGTCTATGTACATCGATATGATACTGAAATGGTTCAGCATAAAAATTTTAAGAAGGGCTATCTTCCGATAGGCCATGAAATTATTTTCTCAAAGAGGGATTGTCCGACAACTCCTCAAAAGAGAAGCGTATGAGTAGGATTTCATATGCTTCGGTAGTGGATTCCATAATGTATGCTATGACATGTATAAGATCAAATGTGGTATACTCACTAGGAGTAGTGAGCAGATACTAGTCTGATCCAGAAAAAAACACTGGAAGGTTGTAAAAAGCATCCTTAAGTATTTGAAAAATACTAAAGATCAGTGACTTATTTATGGTGAAACCGACTTAAAGCTTATGGAATTTACAAATTCCATTTTCAGACGGCTCATGATGATAGCAAGAGCATGTTAGATTACATCTATATCCTGAACGATGGAGCAATCTATTAAAAAATTTCAAGCAGCACACTATGGTTGACTCTACTTGCGAGGCAAAATATGTCGCAGTATCTGATGCTGCGAAAGAACTGTGTGGTTATGAAAGTTCATCAACGAGCTCAGAGTGGCATCCTCACTCGATAGCCCTATTTTATTATACCATGACAGCACTGGCACCATTGCTCAAGCAAAGAACTGAAGTCATATTAGCGCACCAAATATATTCTGCACCACTACCATCTGATCCAAAAGATCATAGATCAAGGTGACATCGAGCTTCAGAAGATCGACAGAAAGGAGAATTGGCCGATCATTTACTAAAGCCGTCAGGTTAAGGAGTTCGAAGATCATAAACAAAAGATGAGTATATGATACTGTACTAATTAGCTTTAGGCCAATGAGAGTTGTTGAAAATTTGTCCTAAAGTCAATCGTCAGTCTATTGAGGTTGCTCTAATAAATATAAATATATATGAATTAATAAATTAATAAAATTATTATTTAATTTTTTTATTATAAAATAGTATACATTTTCTTAATAAACTCTAATTATTGTGATAAAGTTCTTAGAACTATCTTAATCGATATAGGAGATATATCATTTAGTCCTTAAATTTAGTTCACGACCAAATGATACGCTATTACTAGAACGATAGTATTTATCGAGTATAGATCATTGTATGTCATATGCGTTGATTGTCCTCGTAACTAAGTGATGTAAAGATACTGATATGGTATACAAGTGAGATGTAAGAGTATACCTCATTGAACGTAACCAACTACTGGATATTCTACTGTCAAGAGTAGCTCATGAAAGATATGAGTATAAGTATCTCTCTGACTGAGATCACCACAGTGACTTGCAAGCAAGTCACTGTGCTTTGATGCCAGATTATTTGAATTTTTAATTCAGTGATAGAAGATTTTTGGATACAGTCAAGTACTTGCGAAGTCAGTGTGTGAGTTAAGATAGACTTGACCCCTCCAAATAAATAAGAGTTAATACATCAGTGTGTTTTAATTTAGTAAAATCTTGATCAGGATAATCTATATGATAGATTTGAAAAGTTAAACATAATATGGTTGATAAATCTGGGTTTGACATTTAAACTCTAGATCATTTTGAGTATTAGGATCAAAATGATGAATTATACGGTAACCATATACCAATAGGTTCATGAAAGATATTTTACAATCTTTCGACCTATCCAGATGTCGGATCCCATTATAGATGGTTATATCGATTAGTTCAAAAATTATTCCTGTGCTATCGACTTAGATTCGAACCTATGGGGTCACACTCAAAAAAAATTTCTGAATGATCATATAGCTGATCGAATATTGAGAATTATTCTAGGGTTTAATCGTCAATTGATTGATGATTAACCTTATGTAAAAGTTATAATAAATTAATTTACTAATTATTGATAAATTATAAAAAAATTGATTAGCGATTAAATTACTAATTAACTTAATTTAATTAAGCATTGAAGTTTGGATTAAATCTAATTGAATAGGATTTAATTTGGTTTGATCTGCTTAGGTTATGAGATGACCTAATCGCTAAGGGTGTTTGATTTTGATTCGAGCTCGATTAATTTTTAATTTGATTAGAATTTAATTGAGAGCACTTATCACCTAATTAGATTATATAATCTAATTGGATCTAATCTAATTTGGTTGGGTCAAGAACCTAATTAGATAAGAATATAAGTTAGAATTTGAAGGGAACAAGAACACCCTATGCACCACCTTTCACTACGCCCTGCCTTTCTTCACGCGTGAGAATGGTTTTTGTTAGATGTGTGCCCTAGATGCCAGATTGACTGATACATTTTGTACAAATCTAAAGGCAAAATTGTAATTTTAACTATAAATGAATAAAAAGATTATTCTTCTATCACATTGTGTACATTGTGTCTGTGATATATCCTTTGAGTTAGTGGGAATGTTAATTCATATTTTCAAGAGTTAAAAATTTAAGGCATGAATTTACATAACTAACCATAAACTGCTCCTGACCATAGATCATCACGAAGATGGTGATCGATCCGGAAGGTTGGTGTACGATCGCTTCCTTAGATAGATGAGTCTTGAGTCTACGGTGTGGAGACACCAGAGTGAGAATACAGGTATTCATTGAGAATGAGAGTACTGAGCGTGACCACCTCGAGCAGTCATAAGGAAGTCTACCTTCTCGTCGATGACTAGCTCGATGCTGCAGTTGTGTGTCTAGTTCTTTGACCTGAGGTGCATCGTCGGTTTATCTTGAGTGTGTTATAGTTTGACTACACCATAACTCGATCTCCTAGCCATCCGAATTCTGAGGTGTATGTGGCTGTAGCATATTCATTGTAGGAACCAGATCGCATCAAGATGGATCTATCAACCTCGGTAGATGAGAGTAGTCCTATGGTGATCGAAAGATCGAGTCCTTAAGCCCATGGCCATGGCAGAGTGAAATAATGGAAAAAAATTTTCTATTGGGGTTTCACATCGGACTCGGATCGATCGATTGATTCATATGACTGATGTTGGGTTTGACGAGTTTACCTTAACCCTAATTCAGTCGGGACTCATGATAGAGGAACTCAATCACACAGGTAGCTGCACTGAGAGGTTCGTCTTCAGTTCTGATGGGTTACCACCATATACTGCTAGGTGTCACTGATAGATTTTGGGAGTAATTAGAATGATTTTGATGATCGATCATTCTAATTGTCTGAATCAGAAGAGTTCTGATCCATCGAAAAGAGTTTCGATGATGTCGATGATGAGATCACGACATGTCTCATTACCATACAGAATTGAACCTAACTGGGTCACACAAACAAGGGTTAGGGTCTGGATGTCATCAATTGGCTAACCCAATTGATTTGGATAAGATCCAATTAGGTTCAAGGAAATCGTGCTAGCACTCGATTGAGCCTAACTTTCTCCTCGTGTAATCTTTTCTGTCTCTGCTGAGCCAAATGTGATTGGCTCATCGAGAGAACCTTGGAAAGATTTCTTTCAGTCTAAATAAAGCTTGTCCAGCTCATAAAAGGCTTGTCTTAATTCATGAGATGAATTTAAGACAACACCTGCTAATTTCTAGCACCTGCCAATTTCATTTTAGGACATCTGTCAAAAGTTGACATATGGATCTTAAACTGAAGAGAACTTATTGGAGGATTTTTGTGGAGTGTCCACATGCCTAAACCTAATCAAATTGGGTGCCATAATCAGATTATGGCATGAGCCCAATTGGATTTAAGTGGATGCCCCAAATGGATAAGAACCAAAGAGTCCTGATAAACTTGGACTCTTTGGCGCCACCTTATTTGAGCCTATCCATTGTTGGCGCCAACATAGGAGAGAGCATGGGATTCTTATCTGATGTGATCAGATGACATCACTCCATGAATAAAATTTTTTTCAGAATTTATTGAAATTTTTTGATTAGTCAAATGATGTGGCACTGCGCAGCATACAGGGTCTATATAAACCCTGCTGCACCTAGGGTTTGGGGAAGAACTTGTTTTGTGCAAAAAATCCATTGGCTGCTACCCCCTCCCCTCTTCTCCACATCCTCCTTCTCTCCTTTCTCCCCTCTTCACGTCCAAGAAGTTGGACGTTCATCTGGCATAGGTGCAAGGCATGGTGACGCCTGGAACAGAAGGCTGCAGGACATCTTCGACAGGCTGCTGCTCCAACTTCAGAAAGAGTTCTGAAGTACTTTCAAATCAGATATTGATCTAATTTTTGGAGCATAAAATCATGAGGAGAAACATTCTAGATCCTACCTAAGTGGATACTGGTAGAGGCCAGGCGCTTGCGTGGCTACATCAGAACCTCAGCAGTGCTGCGATCATCAACAGGGTAATTAGATTACCCTTGAGGTATGTCTATCTTTCTCATGCTTTTAGATTTAATTTTGAAATTAAAATATCAGATAATAAAATTAGATCTAATAGATATTAGATCTAAATAGCGTAGGATAAAAATTTAAAATTTATTCCATCCCAGATTTGATGAAATCTGGAAGATCTTATACAGGAAAAAGGCAGTTTTTCCTTCAAGTGGTATCAGAGCCAGGTTGTTGGCTTTATTTCAGATCTAATTTAGATCTAATTTTAATTTTAATTTATCTAATATTAAAGAATTTTAGATATCACATCAGATGTGATAGGATCTGAAATTAAATTATTTAAAATTAAATCTAAGATGATCTAACATGCATGAGATGCATGACTAGACTAGGATTAGTTGAATCCATGAATAGTCTTAAGTTTTGTATTTTAAGAGACTGTTATTATGTGCCTGCAGCAAGCAGAAATTTGATTTATGTTTCATGTTTAGCACAAGAAGGCTATGTGATTAGCTTTCATAAGGACCATTGTAATATTTTTTATGAAAATAATAAAGTTGCAAATGGTTTTGTTATTAATGGTCTCTATCAGTTACATGTTGATGTATCTGTTTTTAATATTGAGCAAAATGTGAATGCCATAGGAATTAAAAGGCCTAGAGATAGTCTAAATGATAAGTATCTGTGGCACCTAAGGCTAGGTCATATAGCGGAAGACAGGGTTAATAAATTGGAGAAATCTGGACTACTGAGTCCGTTGATTTTTGAGTCATATCCAGTTTGTGAATCATGCCTTCAAGGCAAAATGATCAAGCTCTCTTTTGTGGGATATGGGAAAGGACCACAGACCTACTTGCCCTAGTACATACGGATGTGTGCGGCCCATTTGATGTGCCGGCTAGAGGCAACTTTATCTACTTCATTACCTTTACCGATGATATGTCTAGGTACGGATATGTGTTTCTAATGAAACACAAGTCTGAACCCTTTGAAAAGTTCAAAGAATTCAGACATGAGGTAGAAAAATAAACAGGAAAGCCCATTAAGGTTCTTCGATCAGATCGAGGAGGTGAATACCTTAGTCAGAAATTTCTAGACTATCTTAAGAAAAATGGCATAGTCTCATAATGGACTCCACCTGGAATGCCTCAACTCAACGGAGTTTCAGAACGGAGAAATCGGATCCTATTAGATATGGTCCGTTCCATGATGAGCTTCACGGACCTCCCTAATTTTCTTTGGGGATATTGTCTCATGACAGTAATTTATGTATTGAATAGGGTTCCCTCTAAAATCGTTCCTACCATACCGTATGAGATATGGCATGGTAAGAAGCCAAGTCTGAATCATCTCAGAATTTGGGTTGTCCAGCTCATGTCAAGAGACAACAGACAGACAAGTTAGAGTTCAATCTTTTAAAGCTCGATTCATAGGATATCCTAAAGAGTCATTAGGATACTATTTTTATATTCGGAAGACCACAATGTGATTGTGAGTCGAAATGCTATTTTTTGAAAAATAGTTTATTCAAGATGGTGGCATCGGAAGAATAATTAAGCTCAAGGAGAATATCTCCCAAGAGCAATGAGCTAAAGAACCTGAGAAACCCAATCAATTAGAACCAATCCTAACACAATCTCTTCCACCTCGTAGATCGACTAGGATTTTCCATCCTCCTGAAAGTACTTAGTACCATACAAGAGGATTTAGAGAAAATATTCTCACGAAAAATGGGGTTCATGGTGATGATCCCAAGACCTATGACGAGGCGATATCAGATATCGATTCTGAAAATGGTTAGAGGTAATGAGATCAGAAATTGACTCGATGCACTCAAACCAAGTCTGGACCTTGATAGATCCACCTAAAGGTATTGTACCTATTGGGTGTAAATAATCTTCAAGAGAAAGATAGGTGCAGATGGGAATGTGGAGACATTCAAGACTAGGCTCGTAGCGAAAGGTTATAGTCAGCGCGAAGGCATTGACTATCAGGATACCTTCTCGCCGTAGCCATGCTAAAATCCATCCGCACATTGCTTGCTGTTGCAGTCTATTTCAATTATGAAATATGGCAGATGGATGTGAAAACGTATTCTTAAATGGACATCTTGAGGAAGATATCTATATGGAACAGCCGCTTGGATTCACATCCAGTGATGTTGATCACAAGGTCTGCAAGCTACAAAGGTCCATTTATGGACTTAAGCAAGCATCTCGAAGTTGGAATACTCGTTTCAATGATGTGATCAAAATGTTTGGTTTCATCAAGAACGAGGAGGAACCATGTGTGTTCAAAAAGGTCAGTGAGAGTGCAGTTGTCTTCCTCGTATTGTACATGGATGACATCCTCCTAATTGGGAATGACATTCCCATGTTGACCTCAGTCAAAATATGGTTGTCTAAGGAGTTCTCTATAAAAGATCTAGGAGAGGCATCCTTTATACTGGGTATTAAGATCTATAGAGATAGACCAAATAGGATGCTGGGACTTTCACAGAAGATATACATAGAGGAGGTGCTAAAGAGGTTTAACATGGAAAACTCCAAAAGAGGTTTATTGCCTTTTAGACATGGCATTCATCTCTCCAAGAAGATGTGCCCTAGCACACCTGAGGAGATTGAACGCATGAGCAAGATCCCTTATGCTTCGGCAATAGGGAGCCTCATGTATGCCATGCTATGTACACGACCTGATATAGCCATGCTGTGAGTGTCACAAGCAGATATCAATCGAATCCAGACGAAGAGCACTGGATTCTGTGAAATGTATCCTTAAGTACTTGAGAAGGACTAAGGATATGTTTCTAGTCTTTGGGAATGGAGAACTCCAAATTCAAGGATATACAGACTCAGACTTTATGTCTGATATAGATGATCGAAAGTCGACATCTAGGAGTTTGTTCATTTGTAATGGTGGTGCAGTTAGCTGGAAGAGTTCCAAGCAAATGATGATTGCAGATTCCACCATGGAGGCAGAGTACATTGCTGCATCGAAAGCTGTGAAGGAGGCATTCTGGTATAAGAAGTTTGCCGTAGAGCTTGAAGTGATGTCATCGGATGCCATCCCTCTTTACTACGACAATAATGATGCCATAGCCCTAGCTAAGGAGCCAAGGTCTCACCAGAAGTCCAAACACATCGAGCGGCGATTCCATCTGATCTGTGATTACCTCGAAAAGGATTATGTCGAGGTCAAGAGAGTTGACTCCACAGACAATGTGGCAGACCTGCTGACTAAGCCATTGGCCAACAGAAGATCGAAGCCCATCTTGAGAAGATGGGACTTAGATATGTAGCCAATTGGCATTAGGTCAAGTGGGAGTTTGTTAGATGTGTGCCATAGATGCCAGATCGGCTGACACATTCTTGTACAAATCTAAGGGTAAAATTATAATTTTGACTATAAATGAATAAAAGGGTTATTCTTCTATCACATTGTGTATATTGTGTCTGTAATACATCCTTTGAGTTAGTGAAAATGTTAATTTATATTTTCAAGAGTTAAAAATTTAAGGCATGAATTTACATAACTAACTCATAAACTGCTCCTGACCATAGGATCATCACGAGGATGGTAATCAATCTGGAAGGTTGGTGTACGATCGCTTCCTTAGGATAGATGAGTCTTGAGTCTACGGTGTAGAAATATCGGAGTAAGAGTACAGATATTCATTGAGAACGAGAGTACTGAGCGTGACCACCTCGAGCAGTCATAAGGAAGTCTACCTTCTCATCGATGACTAGCTCGATGCTGCAGTTGTGTGTCTAGTTCTTTGATCTGAGGTGCATCGTCGGTTCACCTTGAGTGTATTATAGTTTGACTACACCATAACTCGGTCTCCTAGCCATCTGAATCTGAGGTGTATGTTGCTGTAGCATATTCATTGTAGGAACCAGATCGCATCAAGATGGGATCTATCAACCTCGGTAGATGAGAGGAGTAGTCCTATGGTGATCGAAAGATCGAGTCTTAAGTCCATGGCCATGGCAGAGTGAAATAAGGGAAAAGAGTTTTTATTGGGTTTCACATCAGACTCGAATCGATCTATTGATTCATATGACTGATGTTGGGTTTGACGAGTTTACCTTAACCCTAATTCAGTCGGACTCATGATAGAAGAATTCAATCACACAGATAGCTACACCGAGAGGTTCATCTTCAGTTCTAATGGATTGCCACCATATACTGCTAAGTGTCACTGGTGGATTTTGGGAGCAATTAGAATAATTTTGATGATCGATCATTCTAATTGTCTGAATCAGAAGAGTTCTGATCCATCGAAAGGAGTTTCGATGATGTCGATGATGAGATCACGACATGTCTCATTACCATACAAAATTGAACTAACTGGGTCACACAAATAAGGGTTAGGGTCTGGATGTCATCAATTGGCTAGTCCAATTGATTTGGATAAGATCCAATTAGGTTCAAAGAATCGTGCTAGCACTCGATGAGCCTAACTTTCTCCTCGTGTAATCTTTTCTGTCTCTACTAAGCCAAATGTGATTTGGCTCACCCAGAGAACTTGAAAAGTTTTCTCAGTCTAAATAAAGCTTGTCCAGCTCAGAAAAGGCTTGTCTTAATTCATGAGATAATTTAAGATAACACCTGCTAATTTCTAGCACCTGCCAATTTTATTTTAGGATATCTGTCAAAAGTTGACATATGGGTCTTAAACTGAAGAGGACTTATTGAAGATTTTTGTAGATATCACATGCCTAAACCTAATAAATTGGGTGCCATAATCAGATTATGGCATGAGCCAATTGGATTTAAGTGGGCGCCCCAAATGGATAAGAACCAAAGAGTCCTGATAAACTTGGACTCTTTGGCTCCACCTTATTTGAGCCTATCCATTGTTGGCGCCAACATAGGAGAGAGCATGGGAATTCTTATCTGATGTGATCAGATGACATCACTCTACCAATCAAAATTTTTTCAGAATTTATTAAAATTTTTTGATTAGTCAAATGATGTGGCACTGCGCAGCATACAGGGTCTATATAAACCCTGTTGCACCTAGGGTTTCGGGGCAGAACTTGTTTTGTGCAAAAATCCCATTGGCTGCCACCCCCTCCCCTCTTCTCCACATCCTCCTTCTCTCCTTTCTCCCCTCTTCATGTCCAAGAAGTTGGACATTCATCTGGCATAGGTGCAAGGCGTGGTGACATCTAGAACAGAAGGCTGCAGGACATCTTCGATAGGCTGCTGCTCCAACTTCAGAAAGAGTTCTGAAGTACTTTCAAATTAGATATTGATCTGATTTTTGGAGCGTAGAATGAAGGAGAAGAATTCCAGATCCTACTTAAGTGGATACTGGTGAGGTCAGGCACTTGCGTGGCTACATCAGAACCTCAGGTAGTGCTGCGATCATCTACAGGGTAATTAGATTACCCTTGAGGTTGTCTATCTTTCTCATGCTTTTAGATTTAATTTTAAATTAAAATATCAGATAATAAAATTATATCTAATAGATATTAGATCTGAAATAGCATAGGATAAAAATTTAAAATTTATTCCCTCCAGATTTGATGAAATCTGGAAGATCCTATACAGGAAAAAGGCGGTTTTTCTTCAGTTTTTACATGAAATTTTTTGTGTCCAAAAGATGTATGATGCCTTCTTCTGATTCTCTTTGGATCAGGTTTGGTAAGTTCAAGTTTGACTTCAAATTGGTTTGAAATCAAGCTTAAATCAAGAGTCCAAATTTTGTGGGACTCTACCCAACTATCGACAGTCCTTCTTTCTCATGAGCAAACAAATTTTTGCATGATGTTTTTTGTGCCAATCTAAGTTGTGTCACTCTCTTTTATGAGTTCCTTATGTGTGGATTGAATCTAATTTAAAAAAGAGTTCAAATTTGATTTGAATCCATGATAAGATCAAAGGCTATTTTGAAGCTGAACCAGATTATCCAAACTCTACATGGGATGCCACTTTTAAGAAGAGCTGGTTTTGTGCACCAAACCACTTCAGTTTTGGCATGAGAAATCCTTAGAGAGGGCATGAGAGATCTGAGAAAGAGGGGTGGGCATCCGTGCATTAGAAAAAGAGGAAGAAGATCCTCTTTGGGGCATGAGATCTAGGGCAGGTTCTAGGGTTTTCTAGTTCCTATTTTGTGAAGAGAAAAATAAAAAGAGTTTTATTTTTCTTCTTCCATGTCATCTTCTCCTTGAAAAGCTCTTTCTTCTGATCTGGAGGTGTTCATTTGATCTGAAGAAAGGGATCTCCATCAGCCATCCAGATCCTTCGTCACGAGCTAGCACTCTTAGGAAGGACGATCTGTTCGGCACTTTGAGTGGATCACCTATAGAAGCCGGACACGCTGTGCAGCTATTTGGCTCAGAAAGAACCTCCTACCAATGTATCAACAGTGGTGATCATCGATTCATGATCAAATAATGGGTTCTGAACTCATCGCATCAAATCTAAGCGTTAGATCTGATTCAGGACATCGATACGATCGATGCAGTATTTTGTTTTAAATCAGATTTTTTTGTGCTATATTTTCATGTCATAGATTCTTAGGAAGGTAGTGTAGATCTGATTAAAGTATGTATAGGAGATTAAATAGTTTAATCTACTGCTTCCGCTATAAAAAATTTTAAAAATATACATACTTGAACTGCTGTTTCCCAACAGGGAGCACGGGGAGGAGGAAGGAGCGGTGGTGGTATGCGGGGAGGAGGAGGGGGGCAGGCCGAGAGGAGAAGGGAGGGCCATCAGGGGAGGGGGGTTCTCACACTGAGAGGAGAAGGGAGGGCCATCGAAGATCGAGAGAGAGGGGGAGTTCTCATTGGGGATCGAGAGGGAGAGGAAGGGGTGTTCTCCCGCCGAGAGAAGGGAGGGCTGCTGGGGACTAAGAGGGAGTGGGGGTTCTTGCGTCAGGGACTGAGAGGGAGAGGAGGGGGATTTTTGTGCCGAGGACCGAGAGGTAAGTTAGGGGATCGTGCGGCGAGGAAAGGCGGAGACCAAGAATCAGTTAGGGAAATGCAGGGACTGAGGGTTTAGCTTTTTTTTTTTTTTTTTTTTTGTCTAAGTGACAGAAAGAGAGGAGGGAGTGGTTTAGTCAGAGTATGAAGACTTCTAAACCATACGGCGACTCTATGAGTCACCTTTCCATAAGACGACTATATGAGTTGTCCTTCCATACGGCGGTTCTCTGTTGCTGGCTCATCTTTTTACATAGCCTGGATTGTGGTGAGTTGATATATAAATCGTCCTATCATAGGATGATTTTTTTTAGACAGTAATTTGATAAATAATTTGAAAAAATATTATTTTGATAATTTTTTTAAAAATAATCATATTTTGATAAAAAAAATCTCGATTTGTTATTATCCTAAATCTTGAGGAGGGCCAGGATAGTTTATCCTAATTTTCAATATAGGTGGCTGTGCTTATCTTTAAGCTACGAACACAACAAACTGCTAAATGAAGTGCAATCCCACCAAGTTGTACTGTAACTCCTTGCGTGGCTCTTCCAGCACCTGAAAGTAGGAGATAAGCCCCCACGCAGCATAACATAACGGTAACCACTCCCAGTGTCAGCTGGAATCTACGTTCCTCACTTTCCCATCATCCCAGCTCCCACCTGCTCCCTTCTCAAACCTCAAGTTCAAATATGATATCCATAATATAAAATTAAGATTGATATGGTTGGTCACCTTCAAGCTCAAGCATAACGGGCCGATGTCAACGGTCGCCTCCCTGCTCCTACCGAACTTTTTATTCTCCCCACCAAAACCCTATGGACTCCTCCCGCTTCGTCACAATTCCAGGGTTAGGGCTAGGTTTAGGGTTCCGAGTACCCTCGTCAGTTGCAGCACCGGCGGCGGCAAGAAGACGGCGGCCTCCCGCTCCGACATGGACTCGCCGGCCGTCGACTGCATCGGCACCGGCGCCGACGTCGAGTGCTTCGTGGCAGAGTCCTCCTCCGAGGCCGACCAGCTGTTGCCGCCGACGGCGAAGAAGAAACCGGTGGCGAGCTTCGAGAGCGGGGGAGGGAAAATGGGAGAGGGTTCCGACTTGGGGTTGTTCCAGAAGGCCTTGGACTGGGCGCTCCTGGTGTCGCCCTTCTTCTTCTGGGGCACGGCCATGGTCTCCATGAAGGAGGTGATCCCCAAGACGGGGCCTTTCTTTGTCTCGGCCGTCCGGCTGATCCCGGCCGGGGTTCTTTTGATCGGTTTCGCAGCGGTGAGGGGGAGGAAGCAGCCGAAAGGGGCCCTCGCTTGGCTGTCCATCGTCTTGTTTGGGGTCGTGGATGCTGCTTGCTTTCAGGTGCGCAGGTTCATCAAGTTTTTGCTGCTGAATTATTAAAAAGATCAAGTAAGAACTAAGAAAATATGCTCTTTCTACTTTTACCTTTTCTTTTTCTCTTTTTAATTTGTTCATACCATTGGTTTTGATGGCAATACTGAATTCTCTGTTTTCCGTGATGGCAGGGATTTCTGTCTGAGGGTTTGCAGAGGACGTCGGCCGGATTGGGCAGTGTAAGTTTGTAAGCTTTAAGCTCTTTGAACTTCTTGACGGTGTCGGGTTTGTTTCAAATGCTTGCTTTTACGTTTCTTCTTGCATTTACTGTTGGCCTGTTGCAAGAGTATTTAGTGCTTTGAATTCTACTATTGGGTTCGCTGAAAGGTTGGATCTTGCAACATCCATTTACTTTTTCTTTGTTATGCTGACTTCGGTAGATTTCTAAGCCTTCTTTGAACCCTAGCATTAGCTATTGGTCCTAGGAATTCTGTTAAAGGGTGTTTCTAATTCAATTGATTGGGATGTCATCTTTTCATCCCTTAGTACTGAAAAGTTCATTTGGAATGGTTGTCAGAGTTTTACTGCCCCTATGTCTCTGTTTATTCCCACCAATAGGTCTGGTCTAACCAATAGGATTCTGTGTGACTGGGACACCTAAGAATTAGTTTCTGGTTGATGTAGTATAAATACATTTAGCAAATTTGGTCCATTCTTCTTAACTTTTTCCATCTTTTAACAAGTAACTTATTTTCCAGTTATGCACCTGAGTTTGCTCATCCTCTAGACAACAACATTATGAATTATTTTCCAGTTTTATTATGCAATACACATGCATTGCACATGAGTTTAGTACATTGTAACTCTGACTAAATCAACTAACCCGCAATTTAGAAAAGGAATGTTTGAAAGAAATATATTGCTTAAATTGAGCATCACAAAAGCATCAACATGAACTTCATGCACACATATTATATTACAATATCATAAAAATGACAATTGGTTTGAAGAAAATGAGTTGAAACCTCTGAAGATGATGATGATCTGGCTCCAAAATTTTAGAGCAAAGCATAAGTTGGTTTGCATTGGATTTCATCCATTCAATGTAAATATATCTTTTGTTTCTTTCTCCCTTTTGGAATTCAATGTATATCTTAGTTGGATATTCATCATATATCTGGTTTTGACCAGGCAGGTGCTTTAAAAGGAAGCTGTGGTATGTGAGTGGTCAAGCAATTGCGTAGCGTATGTGCATTATTATGGGTTCCAAATGTGCTTTTGGTATTTTAAATGTTTAGAAATTTATAAAATATAGTAAATATAATAGTGAAAGCAATATTTTCAAATAAATAGTAGCCATATTAACAAGAATAACGTCTAGCAATTAGTGTTTACTATCTAGTATTAAATTCTTACTAGTAATTATTTGAGCAGTTATTGCCTGTAGTATTAATGATATCATAGTCAAAATATTGACATTATTAATATACATGTATTTGGCCTGTTTGAAACCCACATGCATCCTAACCATTAGCTTGAACTTGCCTTCTTTGCATAGGCCTGCATAATACTGCCCAAATTTATGGTTGCACAATATAAAAGACCCACATATGCTGTTGTGCAATGATAATTATGCCATATATACAGCTGCAAAATGTTAGTCCTGCTGCATATGTGCCCTCAAAGTTCTAACTAAACTATCCTTTTGGTCCATATGTGGCCCAACGGCATCTAGTAGTTGCATGTAGGGTATGCATTGCGGTTAGAGTATTGCATACACATATACAACCACATATATGGCCTCATGCACTGCATTCTAAAATACTATTGTTGCATCAAATTGATGCTTAATGATGAGGTTGGAAACAGTCATGAGAGATTGGTCTGTCTCATTCAAAGTGTTTGCATTATTTATAACTATATGACATGGTTTTCTTGGTGGCATATGAAGCGAGACATCGCATGTAGGAACCAGAGTTTTTTTACATAAGCTTTCCTATTGAAAGCCTACAACTTGATGGGTTACCAAAAAATCGCCCTTACATTTATTGAATACACGAAAACAAAAGTTCCTACTGCTTGAATATGTCAAAGCATAGCCATTGTAAAGTTGGTTATCAAATATCATAAGCTAATTGTTGTATAAAAATTGGCTCCTCCTTTTGGGGAAAGATCCCATTGTCTGTGATTTTTGGTTGGAAGAGACAGGCCATATTGCCAACTTGTAGTTGCACAAGGCCAGTTTGACCATGGAATGTTTAAACATGGTAAAACTTGAACTTAAGGTAGATATGTTTGATCTGACACTGTGAGGGAACCCTTGTTTGTCCAACAAGTTTTACTTGGATGATAGAAACTTAATGTATAATGGTGATACAAGAAGTTTGCTTATGTTTGGTGTTATGATATCCCTGTGATCTGGTAATTGAATCTAAGTTGTAGCTCATTAGATGGGTCTTTAGGTGGTACTACTATATGGGACATATTCACTTATTTGGGTGAGGCAACTAGATGACATAGATTAGGAAACATCTAGTTTGTATCTCCATATGCTGGCCTGTTATGGACCATACAATGTCATTCCAATGACTGCTGTTGGTCTTCTTGGCAAATTGCACATCTTCTTTTATATGATTATTCATGGTATGCAGTAGCTTATTTTGATACTAAGGAGGAAATATTTACATTTTCAGTGGTGTTCTGGGGGCCTCCTTGTGTGGGGGGGGGGTTTTCTTTTCAGCAGTTGAGTTGGCTTTGTGGGGATGCAATATGGATCAAGAGGAAGCATGTAAGAAAGAGCTGTGTATAATCTACAAAAGAAGAGAGTCCTCATGCATTGCTAGGACAAATTGATTATGTCTTGTTGACTTTCAGGCCCAATTTTGCTTTGATGCTGGATTATAAGCAGACAGGTCCCAAAAGTATTTCTAATTCAAACATCAAGGAGCTTGTTGAGTTCCTGAAGCCAATAACAGCCTGAACTTAAATTATTTGCTAATTTGTGAAGATTGAAGATATTATATAAGCCTTTTACAGATGCCATGGAAAAGTTTTAAATCTTAAGCGAAGAAATGGAACTGCCAGCTGGGGGTAATTTTTGTTACATTGTCTCTAATGAGAATCTTAAAGAATAGAACTATTTGATTAATCTACTCTAATCACCTTTTCAAATTATTGTCAAGTTAGATGTATATGTAACTGCCAGGTTTTAGGAGAGGGGCAAGTCAATTGAAGTGGGACATGTTCATGGGAAAAGGAAAAAGGAAGTAGCCTTTTCTCTCCATCCCTTTTTCTTTTATTTCCTTTGCCCTTTTTTCTTGAAATTGTTACGTCAAATGCCTGTTATTTTCCAGATTCTGTCCAAAAGAAACTAACAACAAATTACATTAAATATCCACAGACTCTCTAAGATCCTCTCAAATCTTTTATTGCCCAATGCTATACTCGTATCAGAACTGAATTCTGATCTGCCACTATTTTCTTGCAAGGATAAAAACACAAATTCTAAGTTGATCTACTTCGAACCCAGACCCCTGCTTCACTTATAGCAATCTAACTGTTGATAGCTCTTCTTTCCCTTATGTTCATTGTTTTGGCCGTCCTGTCAGATATGACACTGGGCTTTCTGCAAAAACTTAAGCCACCTAGTTTTAGACCCATCTCCTGCTAAAATTTTAGCCCTCCGATCTAGCCCAAATTTTTGGTGAATTTAGTTCTTTAATATTCCAGTCTTCTGTGAACTTTTAATCTTATCTCAGATCTGCCCTCCATATCCATACCAATTAGTCCTTGCTCATAACATGTAATAGCAAAGCTAGGTCCTACATAAGTTGTTCAGATTTCACAGAAGCAAAGAGAGAGATTTTGTGAACGTGTTAGCATGTAGTTTTATTATGAGCCTCTGATGTGATGTGTTTAGCCATGCCTGCCGTGAATATTGGATAAAGTGATTACCGCATCTTTTTGGGTAATTTGGACAATCTCTTGGTGCTTTTGAGACAATGAACAATTGCTTGCTCAAATAACAGGCAGCAAAGCATTTCAATATATATGCCAGACTGCAAAGTACACGCTTGTGCCAGGTTATGTGTTATTTTCAGAAGATTGACAGATATGATATCAATCAGGGTTTAAGTTCATTTCTGTCTTAAACCCTGAACCCTGATTTAATATCAGGGTTTAAGACAGATATGAACTTAAACCTGATTTAATATCTGTTGAAAAAACAAGTGGCTTGTAATTTTTACTGAACGATTGTCATTCTTTCTTATACTTTTCCATGCTACAAGAGCTCTATGATATTGCTACTAGCTCAATGGACATGTAGATTAGGAAAATGGATGCATGTAATTTAGTGTTTGGAGTTTCAATTGAAACTGAAACATTTTGGTTGATGCAGACTAGCTTCAGCCAAAATCTATCTGAAACTTATTGTATTTTATTATCTTCAGCCAAGATCTGTAGATTTTGGTTGAATCCTACCATCTTTGTCCAATTTTGTTAGTTCTGGCTGAAAGTGCTTACAAATAAATACAAGTCCCTAATTTTCAGGTTGCTTCTTTTTTTTTTTTTTTTTTTTTTTTTCCATTTTTAGCATGCTTATGGGTAATAAGTTTGTTATGAAGCATCTTTTGCAAGATAAAACTTGAACCATATGAGTTTTCAGTAGATTTGAGAGCAAGATTAGATTACAAGAAATTTAAGAGAGACGCATGCACATAGAGTAGATTTAAGAGCAAGATTGGATTGCATGAAATTTATCGGACATAGACATTATGCATGTATGTATGTATATGTGTATAGCATGCATGTGTATATATATATATGTGTGTGTGTATATATATTATATAAACATCTTCAAATGTGGATCTGCAGACCTTGCTTACGTTTCATAAAAAATCACAAGATAACCAAAATTCACAATATATAATATCGATTCTGTATAAACTTAAAATAGCTTTATTGTTTCAATATGAGTTCATAAATTTTGTGTAACTTATTGTAAAATCAACAGTGTCTATTCTGTGTCTATAACCTGTATTAGTTTTTTAATTTTTTCCTAGAGATTTGTGTATACTTTATTTTTAATAATATATTTAGAAACTTTCAGACCACTGAAATTTACATACTTTACAGTTTCAAACGATGATACTTTCTCTTGACTCATATAAACTTTTATTTATTTTTTTAAAATATATTTTCCTGGTGTTTCTATTATTTTTTGGGTAAGACTTTAAACTTTTAAACTGTAACTGTCAAAAAACTTAGTTTTCAACCTTGCTGTAAATATGGCATGTGAATATGTGTCAGGTGTTAGCACTTTATAGAAATAGTCAATTTTGTTACTATAAATTATTGTGAATCTTTCTTAGTTTTCTATTCTCTTGGAACATGTTTCTTTTCTCATCTTCTCCAAAATTGTCCATATTACTTCTTCTATCACCTCTTATTTTCAAAATGATACCTGAAGTACCAGTAAATATGTGGAACATGATGTATCTAAACTTTTAGACCATTTGTGGGGTCAAAGTTTTTATCTACCGGACGTACACAATATAATACATCCATATTCCCTACTATCCTTTATTATTCTTGGGAACTTCTAATTTAAAGTTAAACTTACAGGTTATCATTGATTCCCAGCCTTTAACAGTTGCCATACTTGCAGCGGTGTTGTTTGGTGAATCAATTGGTGCAATTGGAGCTGCTGGCCTTGTACTTGGTGTTATTGGGCTTCTACTTCTTGAGGTTAACTTCTAAAAGTAGTGACCTTTCTGAGAAATTCTTTCAAATACTTTGCCAGAAACATGCATAATATTCATGAAACAGAATCAAAGTTTATCAAAGTAGCTGATGTTTGCACTACTTGGTTGGTCAGATAGACTTTTCAAAGAAATACATGCATATTGTTGGTCTGTGCCCTTGTCTAAGTATAAATATATTCAAATGGCAATATTTGTTACTCACAAATCTAAGAAAAGGTCAATTTTTTTGTATCATTTGATTATAAAATGAAATGGCATTATTTACCTTATATTTGCTATCTATAGGCACTGAAGTATCTATAATTTTAGTGGTGGCGTTATTAAGTTGCAAAATGATGGAAGATGGATCTTATATGTTCGTGAAGCCTTGAGTTATCAAACTGGATCTGTAATCTTGTTTCGTGAAGCATTGGATGTTCTCTGACAGACAAAATCTATATTGTATTTATTTTTCTCCCTTTTTTTCCTTTTTTCGGTTATCTTTCCTTTTTCTTAAAAAAGTTACTACTACTTTCCCATACTACCTTCAAATGATAGTTATTATCTATCATCACAGTCAACATACTAACTTTTCAAGCCAAAACATACAATTTTGGCCATTAAGAGCTAGGTTTAGGCACCAAAGATTTACTTATCTTTTACAGTTGATTCAATGTTTGCTTTTCAGTCTATTACTTTGAAATAGGCTCCTTGTGGATTGTTTTAGTTATTCAATCTTGTGAGTTTTTTTCATTTGGCGTACTTGAGAATTCAAGACCCAAGATATTTTTTCCTCAGTAATTAAAAATGACTATATCCTTTTCTCTATAGTTTTCTTTCATCTTCTTCCTTCGGCTTTCTTCTTGTTGTTGATTGTTTTCTTGCACTCACTTTTCCTATATAATTTTCTCTGTACTTCTGCCTCCTTAACTATTAATATTATGTTTTCGATATAGAGTTATAGATATTATTAATTCTGGGTACTGGTTGGCTTGTTACCTGGAGATGAAAACCTAGTTTTCCCCCCATTTCTTTCTTGAAGAAATATTACTGTTGGCTTTAAAGCATTGACTTATTCAGCCTTGATAACTGATATTAAAAATTATTGATGCACTGCAAAAATTTGATTCGCTAAATCTTTATGTTTTAGACATTGATATTATGTTTGTATCATTACTTGGTCCTAAAGTGAACTTGATTTTAACGTTACTTGAGAAGACATGTCCCAAGCTTTATGATAGATGTTTGTTCTCTTTGAAAGTAGGCAATGAGATGGATGTCTCCTTCAACAGTGTCTGCAGATGGTATGTGTTTATTTATCGCTTGATGTTAAAGAATGGAAATGACCTCCATACATGTTATTGGTACCACAGAACATCCAAATACCAGAATGAATTTTCAATCCCTAGCAACTAAAGGTCCTATTCTACATATATACTTACCAGCCAATAAGCAGCCTATTGGCTTCCTCTGCGAGTAGGAAGAAACCATCGCTGGTCATTCCCCTTTCTTTAAGAAAACCAATTGCATTAATGCGATCACTGTCAACTAGGAAGTTTTGTGATCCCATGGTCTTGGCTTGGTACATATCCTCCCAGATGGCCTTTGAATTCATGACTGGGAGCTGGTGAGAAATTAGTACCTTTTTTTTTTTTGATACAGAAATTGTACCTTTTCAAGGAGCAATGTCAGCCTCCTTGTCTTTAGATATAGAGTTAGCACTACTGCTACCAATATGTTTTGTGCTAGTTCATTCAGAATTAGCTTTCACCTAGTTTGTGGAAGGAGATTTTAACGAGATTTCTGGGGACAAACAAGTGCTACAAATTTCCTATCTAGGTACTTCCTCCTTGATTTTGGGATGAGGAAAGTTGTATACTTCAGCATTGTTGACTATCTATAGGAACAGTCTGTTACTATTACTTTAAAAGTTTGATGGCTTTCATTAGCCTCCAAAGCTTCCATACTGAGGACCATGCCTATAGCTGCTTATACAAATAAGGTGGTCTCATAGACTTTCATTGAAATAACTCCACTGAGCTGAGGTACTTCCTTGTCTGGATGGGCTGAATGATCTCTTTAATCCTTTTGTAAAATGGAAAGCATGTGTTCTTGCTTCATTCATGATCCCAAAAAGGGAGTAAGTGGGACCATAAAGGATTCTGATCTAATTTAGGTAACCATTTGTTAGTAGTGTACTTGATGACTGAAGAAAAGTTCTGATCAATCACCAAAGGAAAAAGTTTGGTTTTGATTCCAAAATAAGTGGAAAATGTACAAAGTCTCTCACAATTCTCGTGATAGCTCTATGAAGTCCCTAACCATGAAATGAAGTTCATAGGCTCCTTGCTAAGCATATGCTTGCATCCCATTGTCCTAGGAGCATATTTATATGGATCACTAAAGAAAAGTTTTGATCAATCACCAACAGGAAAAGTTTAGTTTTGACTCCTGAATAAGTGAGAAATATCCAAATTTCCTTCCATTCTTCCAATGCTCTTGATAGCTCAAGGAAGTTGCTTCATGTGACATGGAGCTCATAGGCTTTTTGTTATGCGTATGCTTGCATCTCACTACCTCTAAAGCAACTTATCAGTTTGACTTCTAGTAGGGTGATTAAATTTTACAATTAGGCACATCTTGCCTATAGCCAAGTCCTAATTGCAGTTAAATGACATAGATGGTTCATTGCTTAGGGTTATCTAATCAACAATGATCTTTCATGATTTAACTTTTGCCAACTTTTTTTATATCAGTCATCACAACCCTTTCCTAAAGGAGGGTGACGGCGTTTATGAAAGCTTTGCTAGGCCATGAAGATTTGGTTTTATAGTAGATTAGTTTAGTATTAGCAAATTTGCCAAATCGATATTGGGGTCATACCAACCAATGACTAGTTCAGCATGGTATGGGTTTGTATTGTGCCTGCTGAGGCATACTGAAACAAGTAGAGGAAGGGAGAGAGGAGAAGGAGAGAGAGGGAGGGAGAAGGAGAGGTAAGGAGAGGAAGAGGGAGGGAGAATTGCCGGTATCGGCATGACTTGAGGAGAGCAGCAGTCATGGTGGGAATGAGCTTCGGTTCTTTATGGTGAGGGGCTTTCTAGCGATAGAAGGTGACTGCAAGGGGGGATGAGACGGTCTTCATCGAGATATTGAGATGTGGTGCGCTGGCGGGGGTAGTGATCGGAACCTAGATGAGAGTGAGGGAGGGAGGGACAACAGCTTGTACTGTCGTGGTTCAAGGAGGGCAGCAGCCATAGGTGCCAAACTCCAATTCTTTGTGGAGAGAGGTTTTCTTGCAATGAAAGACAATTCTAAGGTGGACGGGAGGGCTTTCACTGAGAGATCAAGAGATGGCGGACAAGATAAAGATTGGAACCCTAGGAGAGATGGAGAGACATTGAGAGAAAGATTGCTTTGGGAGTTCAGGACCACTACAACGGGGATCGGGGGTTGACCATTTGGTTCTTGATCAATTCGGTACTATTCAAATTGCTTGGTTCGAGATGGTTCGGCCAATCTTGATATTTAGTATATCTTGTTTTGCAAGTATTATGCATTTTAACTTCTTTTTGACTTTTTTATTTTTAATTTATGATTATATTCGTGGTAATTCTAATAGGTGGTGCTTCCACCATTATGACAAACAAAAAAGAAAAAGTGAATTGGTAGATATATTGCCTCCAAATCATCTTGGTGCTTGTCAATAATCATATTCTGACACCAAAATATTAGTAATCAAACCAATATTAGGTAAGTCATCTTCTATGTTTTTAATGGACTTAGAGGTGCAAACGAGTCGAGTTACTCGCAAGCTATTTGAGCTCGACTCGATTTGGTTATTATCGAGCTTGAGTAGTCGAGTCAAGCTTGAGTAGCTTTTCAAGTCGAGCTCAAGTAGTAGGATGCTTGGCTCGAAAACTCACGAGCCTACTCGAGTTTATATATATATATTATTAATAGGCTAAAGCTCAATTTCGAGCTCGAATATGGCTCAGTTGATATTCAAGTTGAGTCAAATCGATCTTGAGTTTTGTCTATTTTTCATTGAGCTAAGCTCGAGCTTGAGATGGTAAGGCTCGATCGATCTTGAGTCGAGTTTCGAGCCCGAATATTTTGAGTCGAGTCGAGCTCGAGCTTCCAACTACTTGACTTGGTTTAGCTCGATTGCACCCTTAAGCTCAATTATGGACTACATATTTGTGTTTTGTGTATGCTACTGGGAGTGTCATAGGTGAGATCTAGTTTTTTAAGATAAGGTATGGTGCAGCTGAGATTCTTGATTTTTAAGATGGAATGTTAGAGAGAGAGAGAGAGAGAGAGAGAGAGAGATAAATAAAGGTCTGATTTTTGAGAGAATTTCAACTTAATAAAGTTTCTTTTTTAAAATTGTAGTCGATATTTCTTCCATGTGAAGCTTTTGCTCCATAGTTCTGCTTTTTCTATCTCACATGCTATCATGTGAGATGGTTGAACATTCAAGGGTGGATGTTCACTCAGGAGTTCCTGTTATGTATGGTAAGAAACTGAGTTGGAAGATGTTGGCGTGGAGATGGGAGGAGAGGTGGAGATAGTGGAGGTTCTTAAGGCAGTTAGGCAAGGGAGGGGATTAGGGCGAGGAAACTTTACATAAAGGTGATAAGAGAGGAAAAGAGAGACACCACCTATGCCAGCTTATCTTTAAGTTTGAACAGGCTTCTTATCCAACGAGAGAACAATGGATTGTGGCAGTTTTATTGGTGGATATGATGTATATAATGTAAAATTTAATAAACAGATTTATTAGTTCAATACACCCTAGGACCTCAACTCTTGCTTTTTGATATGGTATAAATAATTTGACATTATGACTTTTTTATGCAAAAACAGGTGGAGGTGCACCTATTGATGCAACATTTGGAGATAGGACATCTTTCTTTATGTAATAGAATATTGATGCTTTTTGATGATCCAAGGCAAAAGGCCTTATCAGCTGCAAACTTTGTTGGCCTTGGTTATACTTTATGCTGGTTAAATCTTACATATTAAGCTGACATGCCCATTTATCAACCTGATTTGTTACCAGAAATGATGCTGTAGTGCCTTGACATTGGCTAGCTGTAGTGAACATAATTAAGCACATAATTGCTCTTTAAGCATTAGGTGGAGCATGTTGCAGAAAATCCAGTAGATAAGCCGTTTTGTTAAGGATGTCTACTATTTCTGTAGTCTTGTTTTTTCTAAAAATATTTGGTTAGAATGTTGTAATGGTTTATTTTAAAGAAAATTTATGGTGCATACGAAACACAGACCCATGAGTTATATATTTAGCTCATTCTTTTGCTTTCCCTCAAATGGAAAAGAAAAAAAAAACTTTTGCTTTTATTACTTTTTCCTGGCAGTTATTGATGTTTATCCTACAGGTTCCAGCACTTTCATTCGAAGGAAATAGTTCGACATTATGGGGCAGTGGGGAATGGTGGATGCTTCTTGCAGCTCAAAGCATGGCAGTAGGAACGGTCATGGTCCGTTGGGTGTCCAAGTATTCTGATCCTGTCATGGCAACTGGATGGGTATGTTCTGTTAAAAATTGAAACTTTGTTTGATGTGAATCTAGTAGATGGGGGATTCGGACATGCTGTACAATGCCAATCTTTCAACCAATCAAGTAGAAAAAAAACCTTTTATTGAAGGGCAATGATTCCCTGAGCTTGCTTCTTTTTCTTCTTTGTCATCTTCTTGCAACTGTTGGTGTTTAAAGATTTATCATTGTGCCAATGCCCACTGCTAAAATCTCAGGATGATGTAGCATCTAAAGATGTCTGCGTTTTGTAGTCTTTAAAATTAATTAATCTAGTCAATGACCTATGGAGCTGGAATTTGTAGAGTTCAATTTCTTGCATGGTTTATTATATGAGTCCTTGCAGAGCATCATCTTTGAAGAATAAGCTTCTTTGGAGTGAATTATGATATATGACTGCTGCTGAGTATAAATATAAATTTGCAGGAAATGCTGAATGTTTCAAATTATGTAGTGACGTGGCACTTGCCACAGTTAATAATATCTACTGATACCATATTAATATTCATTCAGTTCTCTAGAATTTCTCAGGCATTTCCATAGTGAAGAAACATTTTAGACTATGCAGCATCTAATACAATATTCTAACTTCTTCACCCTACACTTCTTGGAATCTGAGGCCAATAAATATGATAATGAAATCTGGCAAGCTTACACCCCCTTTCAATACTTTTTCTTGTTAATTACTTTGTCTGTAAAGGGACAGATCCATATTCTATCCCCAATCTTGCTTGAGAGTTTCATCATGTCTGGCTACTTCGTATTCTACTTCTGCCTTCTTACATGTGAAGCTGATTTTAATTTAATTAGTTGATTATGCATTAATTTGATCCTATTATTTTATCACAGCACATGGTTATCGGTGGGCTCCCTCTGCTGGTGATATCTGTAATCAATCATGATCCTGCTATGAGTGGGAATATTATGGATCTAACATCCAATAATCTTTTAGCACTTTGTTACACCTCTGTTTTTGGAAGTGCAATCAGCTATGGTGTATTCTTCTACAATGCAACTAGAGGTGAGACTTAATTTATTTATGATTTCTACTAACTTCTGTATCGTTTCAAATATTTGCTGCTACCTATGGTTTTCTGTAGTCTGTCTATGGATATCTGTTTAAGTACTAGGCCATGAAATGCGGTTTTGATTCTTAACGGATATATAACTAACCTTTTGATGTAAGTGGTGTTACCATGCTACTATTCTAGTAGAGACTAGTGCCTGTCAAATGCTGCCTACATGATATATTCAAGTATTTGATAGATGGTGTCATCTGTTCAGTCATGATTATTCGTGATTGTTTGGAGCAGATCTGACAAATTTACTACTAATTTTAGTTTATGTACTTCATTTTCTTAAATTTGTTAGAGAGCATGTGTTAGATTCTTTATTTATTCAAGAAGAGTGTATTTATAGAATGAAAGCGATGTGCATAGCTGCACACACAAAAATCCAGCCACTTTGGTATTTGGATAATATTGTACAGCTAAGTACGAATTATCTGGACTTGATTGATAGTTGATTTTTCTCTGATGATATAGTTGACATGCATGCAGGTAGCTTGACAAAACTCAGCTCCCTCACATTTTTAACTCCAATGTTTGCTTCAATTTTTGGGTAAGAATATCAGGATCTTTATTGTATCTATTTTTCTTTTGAGGAAATTGCTTTCGTGTCACATCAGGACTTTTACTGCAGTACTTTGTTTCATCTTAATTGGCTTTCATTACATAACATGTTTATCCAAAGAACGAGAGAGACTTGCTTTTGGTTTTGCTGAAGCAGTGTGAATATTAAATTATGACTTGTTATCAATCACATGGTTTATTTGTTACTTTATAAACAACATAAAACATGTCCCCAGGTTCCTCTACCTAGGCGAGACGTTCTCACCTTTGCAACTGGCTGGTGCTTTAATCACAGTGGTAGCTATTTATATGGTCAATTATCGTGACACTGTAGATGAAACGTGAAGAAATGATTGGTTGCGGCTGGTGGTTGATTGATGGCATTACCGGTGTACTTGCTGGTAATTGATTGTATTTGGTGCAGTTCTTTTGCAAATAGGAGTAGGTATTGATTTGCCAATGTGTCTGGTAATTGATTCAGTACACCATATTCATCCAAATTGACAGGAGATAATCCTGGTAAAGGCGTTCATTTCCTTTAGCATGTCAGCTCCAGTTACAGAGTAAAGCATGTTCGGAAGACCGATTTGCTAATTAAATGTTGAAGTATGAAATCTTGAGATGGATCTCTCCTTGCTCAGATGGACAAAACAGGAAGTCATGCATATCAAGGCTCATAGAGACAAAATCTACAAGCAGCATTTTATGATTCTACTCGAGTCACAGCCGTGCTAGGTGATACACGTTGGTTCGTTCTTCTTAGCTTGGCACTAAAACTTTGCTCATTATGCAGTTTATATATACAATTTTGAGAGAAATTTACATAATGCAATTTTTACCAGACACTGATTATATTTCTTGTTGTAGATAGATTGAAGGAGGAATGTGAGGTTACTTGTGCAGGAAGGGTTGAAATTAGGTCATGTATATGATTATTTCAAGTATGACTGGCCAGATTTTTTTCTCCTTTTTCTTAGAAATCATTACCTTTGTTTGTAGATAGATTGGAGGAGGAATGTGAGGTTACTTGTGCAGGAGCGAAAGGGTTGAACTTGAGGCATGCATATGATTATTTTCAAGTATTACCCTCCTCGCTTCCTCCTCTAAACAAGTTTGCAGAGGGTCCGCCGTCCGCCTAATCCCAATTTGAGTTTGAGACGTTGTTCTAGCACTGCAGCGCTGCTAGTCTTCTGAAGGTTAAGTTGGGTCTTTATTTACTAAGGTCAAGTGAATGGAATATAAATAGAATGCAACCACATCCTAGAATTAATTATATTTGATTGATAGCTTTTAAACGCATCAATAGAAATAATATCAGATGGGCATTTGATCCCATTTTATGTGAACATTAGACGGATTTTCCAACGTATGGGCTCAAGTGTGTATCAGTATCTAAATAGATAACGGATGAACCAAGAACCCATCTTTATCATTGTGTTTCTTTTTCCCTTCGCCCGAAACCTCTCTTTTGAATATATGCTGAACAGTCACTTGGAGTTTCTTTCTACTATTAAAATAAGAGATTTATGATTTATTTAATTTTCAAAAAAGATTTGAGGTATGGTTATGTACGTCAGTTATGTAGACTTTTATCAGTATGTCCAAGAGAATCTCTCTCCTAAAAGAATTCATGAGTTTGGATCCTCTACAGCTCAGCCGTTGAATGATTGGAGAGAGCCGATCACCATCTCATGAATTGCTCTTAAGATTTTGAAGCTTCACAAATATGTCCATGCACATCAGTATCTCAAACTAAGATATTTGGAGTGGAGACACCATGGAGTAGAGAAGCTCTAGTGAGCTATATACCTTGAGGAAGGTGGCTTCCCTAATGATCTCATCAAGGAAAGAGGTAACATTGAGGGGAGATAAAATAGTGCTCTTTGAATTGGATTTGAAACAAATTAGGGTCAGTACTTAGCAAATTACTGATGAAAAAAATAGGGATGATGGTGGGGAACAAGAGGGGAGAAAAGATAGCATGTTGGAGAAAAAGATATGCATTTAGATGAAAGGATGTGTGAAAGGAGATGGATTTTCAAATTGAACCTCTTTTATTCCTTAAGGCGAGGGAGGGAGAGAGCTGTCAGCTAGATCGGAGGTGGAGCAAAGAATAGAAGGAGATAGGAGAGAGGGAGGTGCAGGTCTTTGAGGAGAGATGGAGAGCATGGTAAAGAAAGAAGCGAGTAGTAGAAAAAAGAGAGGATAGAGAATGAGCAAAGAACGGAGGGAGAGGAGAGGTAATGTGGAGAGGGAGAGGTATGCCTTTTTAGATGACTACTTTCTCTTTGTTTTTCTCTCTCGTGGCTGAAGGGAGAAGAAAGCTAGTAGGGTGTTAGCTACTATGAGATCCATTCTATCCTAGGATTGGAAAGGTGATTAGATCAAATCTTATATTTGGGCATTTGGAGCTAGTTCTATATCTTATATATAAATAAGGCTAGGATCAAGTTATATTTAGCATCTTTAAACTACTTATAAAAAATGCATTTAGAGGTCCAAGTTACATTTGGTATCTTATTAAAAAAAAAAAAACTACTTATAAAAAATTATATGATTTGGAGGTCCATTGCAAATGCACTAAAGTGGTCAAAAAATAAATAAATAAATAAATAAATAAATATATATATTGTATATTTAAATTATCAAATCTTAGCCATTTGGTATAAAGGCCATATGATTTTTCCTATGTTAGCAATTTAAAGATATTATATTACATCTAATAGCTCGAATGAGATTCATCATTTATTCAAAGAAGATGTAATACTCTAAGAATTATATCAAATATAATTTGAACTAGATCCTGTATATATGAATGTATGTATCTATATATGTATGTATGCATAGTATTGGGGGTATCTGATGCTTGGTACAAGCTGAATTCAAGGTCAAGATAGAAACCTTAGCCGTCATATTTTTCATGTGGGGTGGCTGCATCGAATTATCATGCACATAAGCACCATGTAACCAAGTAATTTACTGGACTGATTAATTTGAGGGATAGAGGTTGCATCTTAGGATTCACCGTCCTTGGTGCAAATCCACCATTGGATTTCCCACTGCACAGCTCTCAAAGTGTCCTGAATTTTGTCATTCATCCATATGTATAGATCTCAAAGTGAATATTGAGTGATCCAATGGTAGATTCATGCAAAGGAAGGTGAAGGATACAACTCGTCCCTTGGACAGTCCCCTCGCCTTTGCACGTCAGCAGCCGGTAACTTGGCCCATGGTCTTCTTCTCTGTAGCCATCTCTACATGCAGGTCGACTTCCATATTTGCCTCCATCTAGGTTCCGATGTTCACCTCTATCTCGCTTCCCATGTCTGTCGACTCCACCTCTTGGTCGTCCACGCCCCCCCCCTCTCCATCAATTCTAGGTCAGCTCAGAACTAAACTGGTGAAGACAGGAAGTGTTCCGATGTCACTCTTGGATTTGGATTCCAAGTGGCCGATCCACTGGAAAGGAACAAGGGCAGTCCCCCAAACGCTCTGGTTCCCATATCAGCGCATAAATAATGTCCATATATAAGCCGGTGTAGCCGGGCATGCGAACCATTGATCCTGCGAACCATTAAACTGTCCGGTAAACAAATGTCAGTTAAAAAAGTGCAAAGAAGAGGTAGTTTGGAGGTGGGATTTTGGATGGGCCAATACTAATAAAACCACTCCCTAGCTCTTCCATGCTTGATAAATGTGCTTTGTGATAACGATGAGGATGATGTTGTTGCCGTCATCATCATCATCTCAGCATATTATTATCATCATGTTCATTATTACCATCATCATTATTATCATTGTTATTATTATGATAACCTAGAAAATTTTTATATTTAATCAATATGAGAATTTATTTTACTGGAAGCGTTCTAATGGTTGTATCAAAGCTCTGTATTTAAATCTAACCGTCACCAAGATCTAAGAGATCGTGGATATCTGGGACAGGCTTACTAGAGAAAAAAAGAACAGATTACATAACTAGCTAGTCATTGTGATCCCATTAAGACTTGGAAGCATGGTAATAAGGACAGGGCAGAAAAAAAAGAATGACAAATGGAGCAAAGATAATCGCGACTTTCACTGATTAGCCATGGCTACATTAGCCAATAGCCACGATTATGTGACGACCTTGATAGCTCTTGAGGGATAAAAATATTTAAGAGATGTTTGATTTGCAATCGGAATCAAAATGGGAATGAAAATCAGAATGACTTGGAATCGAAATCGGAATGATCAAATCCTCCGAAGCGGATCAGAATCGAAATTGAAATAAAAAATTAAATCGATAAAGGAGAGTAGGGATTGAGTCCTATATAGATTGAGCCATTCTCATTCCATCTCGGAATCGGAATCGGAATGGGACTGCAGAATGGGAGTCATCCATTCCGATTCCGATTTCGAATCCCCACTCCTCCCAATCAAACACCTTCTTACATCTATAGATTTCAAGAAGTATATTATTAAAAGTATTAGCCTATTATTAAAAGTATTATGGCCATGCTGTTGTTCCCATGGCACTTGCCACGCTAGTAGAGGTAAAGCTGAGAAGATGGAAGGTGATGGGTGAGCAAGATTCAATAAATACCAAGCATGATCTAAACTCATATACTGCACTAGTAACAGTTTCTACAGTAAACAGCCATTCAGCAACTCATGAGTTGGGGATACTTGGGCTACTCTTATCATAAAATAACTAATCTTTCATCACCTTATTTTAGCAGCTATCATATTACTTTGCCCGGTAATATGACATTTGTTTCCAAAAATCACCTTTTAGAAGGACTATGGAATCCTGAACAATTTGGGATTGCAGAGTCAACAGTCTTCCAGCAGCCTCCCCCTTCTCCCTCTTTCTTCTTGTCTTCAGACCTTCCCTCCTGTGCTGTGCAGTTGCAGGACATCCAGACAGGCTCTTAAAGTCATAAGAAAATTCAGCAAGAGAAATGCATTCAGTTCTTAGAATTTAGTCATGATCGATTCACGAATAAATCGCAAGATCAATGTTAACTAATGGTGTAGTTCTTGACCAACTTGTGTCAAGAATAATACATAGAACATAAGCAAGACAACTGAGAGTATTTCAAGAAATTTTCATTGAATTGGAGAATGATGTTACAATGTTTCAAGATACTTCTTTAGATAACATTGTCCTGCACAAGCTAAATCTCTTCCTAGCTCCCCAACAGCCATTGGGCCAGAAGGATTTGTAGAGCCACAAGAAGATAGGTGCCCGTATGCAACAAGTGGCAAGCAACCAAGTAATAACAACCTACCTGTAGTCATCAACATTAGTGTGGCTTCGCATCCATTTTGCCAAAAATTTGAGAGATTGGCAAGAGCTTTTAATTGAATTTACCAACCTAAGATGTCATATATAAGAGCCCTGTATCAGTATAACAAACAATGATCTTTCTGTTCCGTAACCATCCAACTACGTATAACTTATAAGGAGAGTAAAAGGTGCCCAATTCCCACCTATTTCGAACTACCACCTTCTGAAGACAAAGGTTAAAAAGAAAAGCAAGGCCCAAGATCCTTCTGTTCTGCACTCCCTAAGACAATCTTTGCATAAAGAAAGCTGAAAGAATCGAACAAAACCTTCTTCTTCACTAACATCTACAAAATTGACCGAGTCAGCTTTCTCAATCTTGATTGAGTAATCCGAACTCCAGCACAGCAATGTCATGGTGTGGCGTCAGTCAGCAGGTTCTCTGAAAAATAGAATGGTTCCTATCATGCACAGGGGAGTTCAGTGAGTGATGAAGAAGATAAAGTCATTGTGGTGAACTTTAAGCTGATTCAGCCAGTAGCTTGCACCATTGTAGAGGGAGACAATTCTTTCATTATCTCCACTTTCAGGATTTACCCAAAGGTTTCCCCATGCTTTGTAAGTGGCGAGGCCGAAAGGGTGAAGAGAGATGCAGTTGCTCTTCTCCTCAGATTTACTTACACTCCAAGCTCCAGTGTAAGACAAACTTTTTGAGGTGCTTGCCTGCATATGCTCTGCAAGAGCATCACAGGAAATAGGTCGGTTAAGAAAATGAAGCTTGGTAAGATTTTGAATACAGTATAAATGAGAACCACAGCAAAAAAGGATAATCTTCCAATGTACATTTTGCATTCTATTCTTATAACACAGCTGAAAAAAGTGGACAAGTTACTAAGACACAAGTTTCCAACTGAATGTTGGATTTGGATCCAAACCTGACTGATATGCATACTGAAATACTATTGGCAAGGCTTGTCATTAGAAACAGTAACATGATAGTGTAAACATAGCTACTCCAGGAAAAAAGAAAAGGAATGTAAACATAACAAAGGTTAGTTACTTAATTGAAGAAAAGAAACTTGGTTGGAGTTAACTAAGAATTGGTTAATGGCATAGCTGGTAGTCATGACATGATAAAGAGAATGCACACCTCAAAGCCAACATGTGAGGGCACTAAGGTTGTGAACTGACTGGCCATGTTTGGAGAGACTTTTGTAGATCCTTTTGAGTATAGAAAGAAAGTTTCCATATTGATATGTGTCGTATTTATTAAAAACTGCATGGTGCTATATCATGTTGTTTGCTACTGGATACCACTTTAGTATAAGCTTCATAATTTTATTCCAGATGATAAAGGTTATAAGTTAAATTTTGTTAACCATGTCTTCTGCTAAGCCTTCCAATGCATATAGTACAACAAAAAGAGAATCAAATAGGTAGACTATGATGGAGGAGAATTCACAAAAGAAAGGAAAAATCCCTACAGATTAACTAGCAGAGGTCTTGATATCAAGCATAAATTATCATTAGGCAAGTCAACTTGGAATATGGTATGTTCGATACTCACAACAAATTGAATTGTTATTCTAAGCTAGAAATTTCAAACATATACAGGATGATGCCAAACTTAGTCATGAAGCTTCCTTCGAGAAGCATTTATATGCCTATTAGAGTGAACTCAGAATTGGACATTGAGCTGCATTAGTCTTTTATCAAAAAGAAAAAGAAAAAGAAAAAGGGATACCGGTCGAGACTCAACCGATAAATTGTACACCATAATTATCATATGCAATAAAGAAATCATTTTTAATAATGAATAGCATTATTCCCTACATTAAGTAGCACTCATTTGATCGAATGAAGCTATCCAACTTATGGATAAAAAGACTATAATGTTTCTAATCCTTACTGCTTATGGTGCACCATGAATGACAGGCATGCAGTCTCCATACTGAAAAGGCAAATTAATGGTGAAATTCTTTTTGGTCATTAATTTTTGGAGCATTTTGTCTCACAAGAATCTCACCATCTTGTGCCATAAAATCATGCATCTAATGCAACATGTAGGGTCCTGCTATCCGTTGTCATTCAATACGTTCTAGCAAATATCAATCCTTGCTCATAATTCTTCCATCTATAACCATGAACTACAAACTCCAACAAGAAAAATTTTTAACTTGTTCATTGACTTAATACTAGGAAAGTGTCTATAAATGGTAAATGTAAAGTAGATGTAAAAAGTAAGTGCACTATACAAGGTAGCTTCATGATACAAAGTGTGAAATCTTTGTGTTGCAACAATTTGCAATTCTAAGCCTATGATCTACCAACATCAATTGTGATAGTTGTTGTACTATTTTTTATTGAGATGGATTATTCTTGAGCGTCCAAGTCGAGAGTGGGAGCTAAAACACCTCAAATAATATGGTGGCTATCACGATTAAAGCCCTTAATTCTTTAGAGATTTACACAACCAAGGATCTTTCTAGGCCTTTTCCATCACCTAGTCCATTCTATAAATCTATCCATGAAAACTTTTTCCATATATGCCACTTGTGTGATGTCTCAAAGCAGGAGAACTTTATCTATATCTTGCATAAATAGTTTTGTTTCATCATCTCATAATGTATAAACTACAGGTTGAAGCACCACATTGTAATAGTCTATGTACTGTACCAATACAAGGTATTACATCTCATTTTTGTTGAACAAGCACCAAAGGACATATCATATGCCAGTGTAGTACCATGTCATACTATCCACATTATATTGGTAAGGCACCAATTGGAATTAAACCTTTGTAAAAACCCAACTTACCAAAAGAATCTTTTATTCCACCTTTTACATCCAATCTTCTACTTGTAATTCTTCCCTTCTTGGCATGATATCTTTCTCCAACCTCTTCTTCTCATTGGATCCTCATGCCATCATTTTTATGAATTACAAAGCAATTAAATTCTACCATGTTTCATGGATTATTTGGATCATGGTACCACTCGTTGAAATAATTATCTAATTCATAATTATGGGTTGCAAAAAATCCAAAAGCAAGGAATCAGAGGGCATTAAAGATGGCAAGCATGCTCTTTTTCCATATTTTTTGTCATAGGTGAACATTAACATTGTCTAGAGTTGCTACTAGAAATACATCCTGCATTTAGGATGTGGCTTTTACAAAAATTGATGATATTTGAATAAAAAAGCATAATAGAGAGGTTTTTGGTGGATAAATACATGGACACTAGCTAATTAAGAGAGGGAGGCTAAAAAGATCATAGTGGGTTATGAATATCTATATCTGACGATATTCAGGAGGATGATAGTTTTACACACAATAGCAATGCAATAAGATTCCTAAAATCTTAATAAGCACACAATTAGATGTTTAACCCAGCACAAAAAACCAACTCAAATTAAAAACCAATTCTAAGAATCCACTGACCTATCAAATTGGTTGATAGTTTTAATCAAATGACAGAGTCATTCATTTGAAATGTTTCACAACAACCTCAAGAGAAAAGGGACAAAGTTTTTAGTCTAAGTAAAATAAATATTTTTATCCATAGGATGGACAAATAAATTATCATTGAAATTCTCACAAAATCCTTATGCAGTAAAATACTAAGGGATCAAGTAGAAATAACAGCAGGTTGAGTTTGCATATGCTTTCCTTTATTGTACCAAGTCAATAACACAAAAGAAGGTAGGTTTTTATCTTTTTTTAAGGAAAAAAAATGAGGGAAATGAGACTTCCCCCATTGCCACTTTGTTGCTAACAAAATTAGGTAAAATAAATGAACTCTCAGCTCAATATTAGTGAAAGGAGGGATTGGGAAAGAGTGGGTATGGGGGAGAGGAAAGAGCAGGAATGCATGTAATTGTAAGAAGAATTTTAAGACTCATTTCTAATAATGACTATGTGTGCCCTTAGCACTTTTGGACCATGTATTGTAAGAAAAACCTCGGATTTGATTTCACCGGATGTTTTAGTGGTGTTGACAATGTTAGTTGATAGAATCAAGAATTTTCTCTTTTGTCTTTGACAAGGGTTTGTCTTGTATTTATTTTAACATCACCTCTCAAGTAAGTAATTCCATTATGAACTCCTTCAAGAAATCTACTGATCGTAGACTCAATTGTTGGTGAATTGTTGAGGGAGATAAAAATGGGTTGAATTATCTATTGTATAATTTGGGTAGCTGACCAATTCGAGGAGCCCTCACGAGCGAAGAAAGTTCAGTTTTAGAAAAATGAAGCTACTTACGTGTCAACTTCTACTACTGCAAAAGTTTCAAACCTAAAAACTATATTGTTTTGTGAATGCCAAATGCATCAATGAATAGTTGCTAGAGCGCAATAGCATCCTAGTTTCTATGTTCCTTCGATATAGTAATTCTCCAAATAGACCAAAATTTAGGAAGGTTTTAAGGAGGGAGATTTTTATGTTGATGAATGGATCATGAATATAATTTGTTGCTACATGTATAACCTTGATATTAAAAGAGAACCCATGAATATTATTAGTTGGCTATAAGGAGTCAATGCAACTGAGGACATCATAGACATAAAGGGTATCGCAGTGCACAAGAATCTTGCCATTATAAGGTATAGGATAGGTCAGATGTATGCAAGGGTAAGGCTTTTTTTATGTTTCAACCCCATGACACCCAGATTTACAATAAAGTAACCTTGCTTTTGTGTCAAAGTTCACCCTCTCAAGAAATTATATACATCCATCAAAAATCAAAAGAATTGCTTCATTAGGTTTTCCTTACCAAGGAAAGTTTAAAGTGTTAATTCATTGCAATAGAAGTTCTTACTTTTATACTATGATTTTCTTTCTATTTTATAAGGGAAGCTAAACTTCTTCGCTTAATGAAGTCTCTTCATTATTAATAAAGAGAATATCTTATTTAGGAAAGCAAGGGGTTAATCTTTGGTATTGAGGCTTGTTTTGAATTGTCAATATGGAGCTAGGATAGTATCATGAAAGACTAGCACAAATAGTTTGAAGAGATCCATGGCCTCGGAGGTGTCCCAAGACACAGTCTATCTCCAGTTTGATATAGTAAACTTGAGATGGATATGGTCCTTAATCATTGTTGGAAAGTCTTAAGTCACTTTTAAGTTCCGATTTGAATTGAATATAGGATAAATGAGAAATCGATCAAATGAATTGTGTGCACTGGTTATGCAAAAGCATGAAGGATTTTATCAACTAAAAGCAAAAAAATATATCATCATCATCATCATCATCATTTAGACCTTCCATCAAAAAGATATTAACATAGAGCGAAACTTTTATACAGGAAGGCTCCTCAGAAGGAGTTACAAATTTTGTTGCCAACTTTGAAATTTTTCTGCAGACCTGATGCCAACTTGACCTGCAACCTCTAAGAGTTGGTGAAGAGTTCTTAGCCAATGTTGCTTTAGGCAAGATAGAAATCTTCAATAAAACCTAGGACAATGAGTACATAATTGACATTACTAGTTGTGATTAAAGCTCATGCAAAATAGGAAGATGACAATTTTAGGTATTTGAAACCATATCAATCCCAAAGATGTCATTTGGAACTAGAGGATAAGATAAAATAATTATCATAGGGGTACCTTATTAAATGGATGCACATGAATCCTCGATAAGTAGGCCAAAGCCTCTATAATCGGGGACCTGCAATTCCATAGGTTCCTTAAACAGGGCATTCTGATTATTTAATTCTACTTTATATTTGGAATATGGGTGGCAATGCTTTACTATTTAATCTGTTTAACCTATTCCAATCTATTATAGATCGAGTTAGATTACCTATTTAATAAAATGATGAGATTTGGGTTTGGATTTTTAACCTATATAATAAATTGGTTTGGTTTAGATTGATAGATTTTTAATCTATCATGTATCCAACCCGACCTATATCTAACCAGTATTGTCATATGTTGATAGGGAGGACACTTTGGAATACTAGAAAATCTAGTATAAGGTTTGACCATGATATGCACTTTACCTATGTAATCATTTATAGCTAGTGATTGAATAAGTAACAGTACTTCAATCCTTGCTGGAAATTCCTTATTATATGTGGTAATTATTTCTTCACCCATGTAATGTTAAGGGTAAAGTAATGTACCTTGCTTTAACTATGATAGGCCATGATATGGGTCCATGGCAGCCATTGGTTATTATGGTACATGAGTAATTTTTTGTCCACCGCATTTGGAGGAAAAAAAATACACCACTTCATCAGATTACACCACATAGTATAATTAATAAGGAGATAGGCATTTAATGTAGCTCAATTTTTTTCTCAGATTTTTTTTGATCAAAATGTCCTTTCCAAATGTTACGACATCCTGCTGCTTTTTCATAAAATGCAACAGGATATTATAGGATGCAAATAGGATATCATAATATCATTATGACATCCTATTAATTTTTTTGATATTTTGATAATTATTTGTAGAATGTAACAGGATATCATAGGATTGTAAAAAGATGTTATAATATTATCATGACGTCCTATTAGTTATTATGACATCTTGATAATTATCTATAAGATGTAACAGAATGTCATAATATTCTCTTGATATCCTATTAGTTTTTATGACATTCTCATAATTATATATAGGATGTAATAGATTATTATAGGATTGTAATAGGATATCATAGAATGTCATAGGATTGCAATAGGATGTCATAATATTATTATGATGTCTTATTAGTTTTTGTGATATTTCGATCTTTGTTTATAGGATGCAACAAGATATCATGAAATGCAAATAGGATATTATAATATTATTATGATATTTTATTAGTTTTTATGACATTATGGTAATTATTTATAGGATGCAACAGGATATCATAGGATTGCAATAGGATGTTATAATATTATTATGACATCCTATTAGTTTTTATAACATTTTGATAATTATTTATAGAATACAACAGGATATCATAAGATTGTAAAAAAATGTTATAATATTATCATGATGTCCTATTAGTTATTATGACATCTCGATAATTATCTATAGGATGCAACAGAATGTCATAGTATTTTTTTGATAGCCTATTAGTTTTTATAACATTCTCATAATTATATATAAGATGTAATAGATTATCATAGGATATTAACAGGATATCATAGAATGTCATAGGATTGCAACAGGATGTCATAATATTATTATGACATCCTATTAATTTTTATGATATTCTGATAATTATATATAATAGGATACAATAGGATGCCATACCAATATTATGACATCCTGTTATTATCTATGATATCCTGACTGAGCAAAATAAAATCAAAGGAGAAAAAGGGCATTTTGGTCAGAAAAAAATTAAGAAAAAAGCTAAGCTACATTAAATGCCTATTCTCTTATTAATTGTGCAATGTGGCCCAATCCGGTGAAGCGGTGCATTTTTTCTCTATCAGGGATGGTGTACAAATAATTTATCTATGGTACATATGCACCATGATACCTATTGTGCTAACACAAAGCATGAGCTAATCATCAATAAGTAGAAACAAGAAAAAAAAGGTTACACAATCACTTTTAAGCTTCGTACCAAGTAGTACAAAGCACTATTTTCCTAAGTATGTCCCCCACTAAGAAAAGTCATGAGAGTTGCCAACTATAATATGTGTGTTATACGAACTATTATGAGCCAATATGCTTAGCTCCTTATGCTCATGGCTTAAATATCACATGCTTGATAAGTCAATAACATCATGAATAAAAGCATAAGCTATTGTTACTCCTATCATTTGGACTTAATTACTGGTTCCTTATCGTTAAACAAAAATATGGTTAATCATACAATGGCCTTATAATTCCTACATATTTCCAAAAATAAGGCCCACTTAGGTTTTTTTTCTTTGTTCTTTGTTAGTGATGGTGTACCCACTTAGTATTTTATGACAAAAAAACATGCGTTGCTTTGTTTGTGATAGCACCAAGAAGAGGAAAAGACAAGAAAGGAAATGGTTTCAAGCATATAATGGAATATGAGCAAGCAAATTATGATTTTTCAAAGGTTCAGCATTATATAGAAAAGCATAATTCTTGGTTCTCAAGTCATTTAATATATCAATTTTTTGGTTTCAATTTTTTGATGGTAACACACTAAAATTGATCATGACTATGAAAACAAAAAAAAATCTTTAATGTCGAAAGAACCATTAAAAAATATAAAATCTATAGAAAATTAAAAAAATCAATTTAGTGTATATTTAGCATGTTTACTTGATGTCATACCAAATTGGTAGTTGCATTTAGATAACATTATAATAATGATCGAGAAGAGCTGCATAACTAACTATATAAATACAAGTATATATAGTGTTAGGGTATGAGTCATTCAGACGAGCCATTTTTCACCAATCGAAATATCTCAGTATCAGACCAAGATAACCTGAACTGTATTGCAAGTGCGATTTGGGAAGGATAATGCAAGCCTATAACCCCAGGTGACAGCTGCCCCAAACATCGGATAGTATCACATTGAGGGTCATAACCTCTTATGCAGTTGACTAACCTCGGATCTGAATTGAGGATGCACCTCGGTACCATGCCGATCTAGATCACCAGCCATCTCAATGGTGGGGTTAGATTTGCAGAATCTTCCAATGATTTCTAGAACATAGACAACTGGCATCCATAATTAATAATCATGATTTATAGGTTAGTAGACAGATTTTCTATCCTAATGGCCTATCTGATTAAGGCCGAATAACCTACAGCATAAATTTCCTACTGGATTTAGATATAACAGGCTATAGCTCTATCTTTATACAAAAAGATAATGAGGAGACTTTAAGGTTAACAAGCAATTGCACCCACAGAAAACAATGCCAATACTCTCTCCCTATTTTCTCCCTTTTTCATTTCTTGTTCTCAAGTCTTAGCTAACTTAAGCATCGAAAGATTCTTCACAAAAGCACCTCTGGTGCATGTGGACTTTTACTACAAGTTTCTCTAAGAAAAAGTGCTGCTTCAACTAGACCTTAGCTCCACATTGATGGAAAATCGATGTCAATCTGGAGGCTTGCGGCAACATATAGCAAGTAAGAAAAATGTAGTGTTAATGCATTTATAGATTTCATTATATATCCATGGTATCATGCAATCCATGATCACCAACTAAAACCAGCGTATTTTGGAGAAAAAAGTTAACTCGGAAACAAAATAAAACAGGACACATCTAAGCATCTTGTTTCCTCAGGTAGGCCCCAAGAACTGAAACGTCAGTGGAAAAAGATCTGTTTTCGATGATATTTTGCACTGTGCCATCCATATGATGAGAGCTTAGAATAGCAACAAGATTTAAGGCCTAATCACTTTCTGTACGTTAAGTCATTTTTGGGCCAAACTGACCACTCAACGACTAGGATTATGTTTAGGTCATGTTCCATCCTCAACTGACCTGACCGACCTGACCAGATAAGATATCTAAGATGACCACTAAATAAATTTCACAAAGAAATCCTGAAGAGAAAGGGATCTAAGCAGTCAATACTTCAAGGCCTGACTATAAAAGAAGCCCAAGATGATCAACGAGTGAATTTCAGAAAGAAACCTCGAAGTGGAAGACAAAAGTAGGAGTTGATGAGTTGGGTAGTTTGAGCCAGAGAAATTCTTCTGTAAAGCTATGGCTCCAAACTTCAGTTTGAGAAATACTTCAATTTGTGTTATATGAGCAAGATATAATGATATCTTATCATGCGTGCAAAAGTTCAAAGCATTTCATCATGGTGAAAAATTCATACACTTGAAATTGGAAAATTCTAGTCAAGAAAGGCCGGTAAAATATATTTAGAAATTAAGAAAAAAGAATGAACAAGGTCATGAGAAGATGGATGTACGTATGAGATTCAACCATGAAGCTCAGCTGGATACCTTGATACGGTAAGGCAAGACTATGATAGGTCAGGAAGCTTGCTGACAGGTCCTTCACATTTCGCCTGGCGGGGATGTGATAAATGGGATACCTGATTGAACAATCAAAAGCAGAAACTAGAATAAACTTGAAATGTTCATCTCTACTTCCCAATAGAAGAAGTGAGAAACAAATAAACAGAATGCTTAATATTTCTGCAAAAAGAAGAAAAAAATCTCCTGAAACTTCAAACTAACAATGTGTTCATTGTATCACTAAATCATCGAAGGCTACAGAGTAACTCAACCAAATCCAATCTGGATGCATTTTCATGTGTCATTTTATGGTTGACTATGATTGCTAGTATGAAGAACCCAAGAATATTGCAATCCCACTCAAGGATTTTAAAATGAACAAGAAAAGGAATACAAGATAACATGATTGTTCAAATCAGAAAACAGATGAGCAATGCTGAAAAGTAAGCCTACCAGGCGACCGACATCCAGCTAGCAGGCGAAAGCTCTGCACTGTTGAATGACATGAGGCCTGGATAGATTTGGCCAATTCCCGGACCTAACAAACCAGAGAATAAGAAAGCAGAACAGAGAAAAAAAAGGAAAAAACCATCAGCCAAAGAACAGGAGCACAGAATGTACCTTTTCGAAGAGCGGGGGCCTCCCATAAGGAGAGACACACTCAAAAAACTGGAAGTAAAGGTGCCCCTTTCCTCTTGAGCTTGTTGGGTGCCTTCGTGGTCGGAGCTGGTATCCACAGCAGAGCCCTTTGGATTAACCAGCTTCTTATATGCAGTGCCATTCCTCCAACAATTGCTCAAACCATTCCTATTTTCAGCAGAACATGAAACCAAAGCTTAGTAGATGCAAAGCAAAGCAAAACATCAGAATTCAATTGTTAGGACTCGACGAAGAACCTCGATGAAGCGCGGGACTTGCTGGTATATATCTGGACCGCCGATAGGTACGGCACGTAGTACTGGTCCACTTTGTCTCCACCATGGAGGAGGACCTCGGCGCCGGCACCATAGGCACTCCACTCAATGTACTGGTTCCAGAGGTCTCTGAGGTTGAAACATTCCACGGTTTCCCTTCCCACCGGGAGCCAGAGCTCATCCCACTCTTGGAAGGACCGCTGTGTACACGATTCTGATGAGGATTATTTTCCAAAGGTGTAATATATATTTGTACCAAGAAAGGTGTAATACACACACGCGCGCACATAAATATATATACATTAAAATATATATTTGGAACAGAATTGCCGGAAAAGGAAATAAATAAAACTACTTGGAATTGAAAAATCTGGATCATAAAGGAAAGAGTCTTTCTTAAAGTAGGAAAGTTTGATCTCAAAAGCAAAAACCAATAGACGACAGAAGAGAAAAAACTATGTTGCCTAAATTGACAACCATCCATGTATATTCATCTCTCTAGTTTCCAACAATGGTAACAAAAATCTTGAGGACCCTAAAGAGGTGGGACTCCATCAACATATTGCCAAGAAGGGAACTTTGAATTTGTATCAAACTCCAGAGGATCCCCAACTAAACAAAATTCCTAACAAACGATGGAAAAATTCACCCATCAATCATCTGGCTTCCATATCCATCCCAAAACATATATTCAATTATTAAAAAAAAAAAAATTCAACGCAGAACAAGGGGAAAGCAAAAGACTTTGTAAAAAAATTAATAGAACAAGGCGAAACAAAAAGATTTTGTTTTTGTTTTTCTTTTTTTTTTTTTTTTTTTGATGAAACTTTGTAAAAAAATAATCTTTTCAATGTTATCGAAACCATGAGTGATCGGCATTGAGATCGATGAAGAAACATGATTAAAATAACAAAACACGCCAGGAAAAGAAAAAAGAAGAGGAGGGAGAGGGGGAAAAGAGTAGATTTTGAGAGCAGAGAGAGGACCTTAGGGAGGGTATGAGTCGTTACGGAGGGCGTCGTCGAGTCGATGAAGGACAGGAGGTTGGAGTGTCCTTGTCGCGAGGTTGAAGCCATCTCGATGCCTTCCTTGCCTTCTTTTCTTTTTTTGTGTTAATAGTATTCTATTACTGTCGCTGTTCGTCCTTCCTTTCTAACATAAACTTTTCCATTAGTACCACGTATAAAAATCAAATCTTTTTACCAAAACTAAAAGAGAAAGCTATAAAAGAAACGAAGAACAGCGGAGGAGGAAGAAGAGGAACGGTATAATATATACCGGAGGTGAAGAAAACGAAAAAGACGGGGAAGAAGAAGAGAACAGGAAGAAGAAGTCGGATTGGAGATGGCTGCACTCTCCCTCTCTCTCTCTCTCTCTCTCTCTCTCGCTCGCTCGCTCGCTCGCTCGCTCCTCTCTCTAGGGAAGGGAAAGCAGAGACTGGAGGGCGTAAAATATTAAGTCACCCTCAAATTGGCCTTAAATACAATGACTCCGAGTAGAACACCACCAGGAAGCTAAATTTGGAAAGATCTGACTTCGCTCCATCAATGCTCTGTTCCCCACCCCACCCCAACACTCCCCCCCCTTCTCTCTCTCTTCCCTCAGAAACCACCGTTTGTTATCTCACCAGAAAGCAAAGCGCAAGTAGATGCTTTCAGAGGTGGAAAAGGAGAAAGGGACCTGAATTCAGAGGAGGGGAGCCCGGGGGACAGGGAGAAGGGATGACACTTGGAGGGGAATTCACGGGCCAATGCAACGCTTCTTAGTTCTTAGTTTGTCCTCTTTGACACCACCTGCTGTCACTGAAATCTCCTTTTGGATTCTTCTCCATTAAAGCAAAAACTTGCCCTGCCCCTTCCTCTCTTTCCTCCCTCTTCCCGCCCCCAGATGAGAAAGTGAGAGAGAGAGCGCGCAAGAGGAGCAGGGGATGGTGGCGGCACGGGGAAAAAACAAACGAGAGGTTTTTTTTGTCTGGGTGCGAGAGCTCGCTTTGGCTTCTCCGCGTGCTCGGATCGCCGCGATACCACTGGTTAGGAGCGGGGTGACTCGGTGAACAGGGACCGAGTTGGGTTGGGTTTGGACCTGGACAAATGGCAACTGAGATGTGGTCCCTGGGCAATGAATGAATCATGGATCGCATGGTTCTTCCCCCGGGTTTAGGGGTTTAAAAGGAGCACTAAAACAGAGAAACAAGGTGAGAGGTTACTGGTCTTATCCAAGAGCCATGAATGCGCTTAATAAGGATATTGTCCTAGTAACTTGAGAGGCATTATGTCATTTTGTTGGCTTTGGAACTAGGGATTGAATACATTGAATATGGAATTAATGAGGATATAAGATTACACCAGAGATAGAGTTAATCAAGGCTGGAATCCTATTTTGGACTCTACCGACTGAAAAATCTGTTCCTCTCTCTTTATCTTGATAGGCATCTTATGTTTAGTCCTTCCGCTTTGATCACACATGAAACTAGGTGCAAAATAAATAAAATTGTATATATAAATAGGCAAAAGCATAATGCGCAAAATAATTAAAAATTTGTGTACAGGGACGTAATAAATGCTAATTATATTATAAAGGCTAAATATAAAATAGCAATTAAAAAAAACACTAGATTTTATGGCCAAACAAGAAAAGAAACAAGTAATATATACTTTTTTTAAATGTAGATATCTCTAAATTTATTTCTTATAGAAAATATGACATTTGAATTATGTTTAATTTCTTTGTGTAAGGTAAAATAGTGGAACACTAGTTTTTTTCTATTTCCAAAAATGGTATCATCATGATTGATATAGTTATATGGTATGTTGGTGCCTTGATATTAGTTATAAGTATAAAATAGATAGTTCAAACCTTTAATTCAAATACATTTAATTAGACTTCAAAACATTTGAAGGAATTGATTATTTATATAAGTCTGTCACATTCAAATAATATTAATAAGATGCATATATAACATTGGAAGTGAACATGGAGTTTAATAATCAATTATACTGCATGCTCTTATATGATTTTACTACACAAAAGTTCGATAACATGGTACTACGTTAATGGTGTTTGATGATGAGAACATGAATATGTATAAATTTGAATAGTAATTAACTCTCTTTCATGAAAAAAAAAGTGCTAAAATGTATAAAACATAAATCCCTCATTAGGGTAACTACTCTAAGTTCGAGATGGATAGGAGGGATGTAGTAGTACTCAATTATTCATATGATAGACCCATCTCCTGAAAAAGAAGTGACACTAAGAGGAGCAAAATATACATAATTAAATGGACCTAAGTATGTTTGAATATTTATGAGAATGTTGATAGCTTTGGCTGCTTCCATGTGCATATAGAAGACCATTTATTAGTATTGCTTGATTGCCGTTAGCTGTGTAGATAAAAAGTCATTATTATTTGGTTACAATGGACTCATCATTATTGGATTGAATCTCACTTAATTAAAGCACTGATATAATTGTTATTAATTATATTTCATATTTTAAACAAAAGTAGGAGCATAGCATTCAACACAACTTTTCTTTTTTTTTTTTACTTGCATATCTTAAATTTCTTATTCCAACTAAGAGAGAAAGTGGATCGGATAATATCTATCTAAATCTATTTTCATATTTAAATCTATCCACATATGGATATAAATTTGATTATCTAATTAATATCCATATCATATCTACATCCATCAAAGAAAAATAGATATGGATAGACAACTATCCGATCTAAATATTTGATTCTATTTATAATTCTATTTAATTTTATATAATAATTATAAATTTTTAAGAGAAATAAATGATCATATTAACATGCTATTAATTTATTTTATCTTTTACTTACTAATTTATTTGATTTTATGGTTATAAAGTTTAATTATCCAACTTATATCTATATTTATATATATACTCTTTCAGTATTAATTTATATTTATATATATTTAAAATAAATATGGATATGAATTTTTGTATATGATAACTATTGGTGTTTGTGTCCACATTCATCAAACAAAAAAATGTGGATATGTATATATATCAATATTGATCCGATTTTAGGCTTAATTCAAATTATAATTAATTTGTTAAATAAGAATGTATAATGATTTAAGGACTCATGATATCACAACAATTTCAAGCTCAATTAAGCTTGAGTTGATACTTTTTAGGAGCTTCAGATATTAGATTCACTTACTAACCTTTGACTAGACCTAGGCTTGATTAAGCTATGCTAGTTACAAACCTGACCTTTCTCAAAATTACTTGATATTTTTCATCATATGTCTAGTTTAGTAGTTTATGCAATGGCATAATAATCACCACATGATACCTGTTTAATGGTCGATGTAGCTTGCAAAGAAGACCTGAAATCTTGTAGGAATTTAGAATCAATTGAAAGGGTCCTTGAGATAAAAAAGAAAAAGAGATCAAAGTTATCAATAGACTTATGACAATCAGGTAGACCATGAGAGGAGAAGGAAAGAAGCATAATGTATAGAAAATATAAATCAATTAGTTTTTGTATTATATTTTTTTCTTAATTTTGCATTTTCCTTTCACTCATTGGCGGATGTATGCATGTAAATGCAGGGTTAATTGACCCCAACAAAAAATTAAAGTATATTAGACACACACACACACACATATATATTAGTAGTAAATTTAAAATTGATCCCACTAATTTTATGAATTAAAAAATTAAAGAATAAAAAAGACCATATAAAAAATAATTACAATATGTATTCTCTTATTTTAATGACTCATATGTCTTATCTCTCTCCCTCGCTCTCTTTTTTTTATTAATTACTTTTTTATTTATCTTTTAATACCCATCCCAACTCCATCCATCCATCTTTTATATTTAAACTCTATATCTATTTATTTTTTATATCCTAGAAGGATTAACCACATCAAAAGATGAAAAGAATAATTATAACCTATATCCTCTCTCTTTAATGACTCATATATCCCATCTCTCTTCCTTTCTTACACTACTTTAACCTCTCTCTCCCTCTTTCATATTCTTTCACTTTCTTTTTATTATTTTTTATTTATCTTTTAATATCCCATCTCAATCTCATGGTTTTCATCTGTCCACCTTTTATATTTAAACCCCACATCTTTTTTATACCTTAATCAATCCAAATACACTAGATAATCTTATGTTCTTTCTATCTCTCTTCTCAATATGAATTAGGTATGTTCTTTTTAGCTTCTTTTTTTTGTAATACTCTTTTAGTTTTAGTTTTTTTCTTTGTCTTCTCTATTTTTTCATTTATATTAAATATATATGATTAGAATAATTTTTGGTTTGCTATTATAATTTTAATGCTTAATAATATCTATAATTTTTCTATGATATTTTTTTATAATATTTTATTATAAAAAATATTTAATACATTACATATTATCATTTTATATTTTTTATTATTTTAAAAAATAATATTTTATTATTATTATTTTTTATTTTTTCTCTATAGCTCTTCTACTTCTTTTATTATATTGACCACACAAAGCAAAATTTCTGAATCTGCCACTGTTTTACTTGTCTAATAATGCATGATCCCTTGAAGATTAATGTTGTGATTTGTTGTGCACAAAAAAATTATCATATTTTCATGCTTAAGTTCATGACCAAATCAAAAAAGATTAAATTGCAAAACAATATCAAATATATAATAATATATTAGTACGCTTAGATTTTACTAAAATTATTAAATAGATTACAAGAGTAGCAGTTAGATAGACAAGCACAAGGTTTTCCAACTAGCATAAGTCATAATTTATGATATGAATTGAGATTTGAACACAATTCAGAAGATTGTGGTATCATCTACTAATCTGGAAGGTGATTCTAACTCCTATGTAGCAAGTGTGATCCAACATTTTGGATGAAAAGGATCCAAGATCAAATGCTTGTCACCGGGTTAGCCTTCAAACAACTCAGGATTAGATCAACATGTTGGCATCATGTTAAATTGGCACACAACCACAGCCTCTATGCTTCCTTGCAAGCAAGCAGGGAGAGGATGCAAGTTCAGGGTGTCACAAAAAGGAAATACATCCTTTCCAAAGGAGTCACCGGGGTAGCGCCGGGTGAACTCAGCAGGGGTTACAACCAAGTCATCCTCATAACTGCTCTTTATAAATTTTTTTTCTTTCATTCCAAAAACAGAACATAAAAATATCTTCAGGCGTGTCAGTATTCCTAGCTTCTCACCCTCCAACTTAATCTCCCCTGTTGTGGTCCCATCACTAGCGGAGAATCGTTACCAACATGTCTTTATCTTCGCCGCGAGTGTCACCCGTCAAAACTTTGTGCTGGAGGTGGTCAATCACCACGTCATCAGCTTTCGTATGCCACAGCACGATCCTACACGTCATCGCGACCATCCGCTCCCGCGTCTCTTTTTATCTTTCCGGACTCCAATCAGTCGAGAAAGTTATCAGCTGGTGCGATGCAGCGCCTAGGAAACGTCTCCTTCCAATATGCAGCTGACGCGTGTAAGGAGCAGTTAAGCTTTGGTACGTGTCAGCACGTCGTTTGCGGGTCTGAGTATAACATGTGTTCGTGAGCGCGTCAGGAGGACGGACGGAGACGTCCAACGTGGTACTGGAAGTACGGAAGGGGCATACCTCAAAAGATACGCCTGCAAGGGAACGAGACGACTGCGGCTAACCTCGTCCCACGCGGCGTGAATGGCTGCCGGGAGAAAAGACATTCCGACCTTTTTTTTCTTCTGAAAGTTTAACGGCGAATGGTCTGTCAGGGCATAAATGACTAAAATGCCGACACGCACGCACTCTTCTCACCAGTGTCAAGTTTTCCTTTGGGATGGTGAGTCAGTTCAGAAGCTAAATTTCTGGATTGATTTTTTTTAAAAATTATGTAATTTTAAAAAATATTTTATTATATAAATAATATTTAGAAAAAAATATTGATATTTCTCTATTATTATTCATTTAACATATATATATATATATATATATATATATTATATATATATATATATATATATATATATGTTAAAATGGGGCTCTATTTGGACAGAACTTTTCCATTTATTTAGATGGCACTTAGCATATAAAAATCAATATTAATGATGAGATTTAAATCTTTCTCATATTTCATATTATCATTAATAAGATGAAAATTATATATTAATTAAAGCCATATATTAACTAATTGAAGACTAAGGATGTGAACACTAATGCTAATGACGGAAGTTAAATTATTTTTGCATTCCACATTACCATTAATAAGGTAAAAGCTGTACATTAATTAAATCACCAGGATGAAAATACAAATAAATAAATGCAAACTATAAAATAGTGATTTTTAATTTGTTATGCAAAGACTATAACAATTGAAAAAAATCTAATATACTAACTAAAATAAATATGTCTAACATTCATAATTTATATAATATAATATAATAATTATATATAATTAAAAATCATAAAATAAAAATAATTTATAGGTTTTAAAAAATATAATTAATATCATAATAGTTACATATTAATAATTTAGTGTTTGCTCAAATTCAACTATAATCATGAAATTTAGTATGATGCGCACTCTAGCTTGTAGATATGTATTTTACTCCGTGTCTTCAAATAATAACTGTTATAGCATTCTAATAGCACCATAATTGTTTTGATAAATCTATACAATATTTCAAATATAATTTATTACATTGCTATATTTACATATTAGAATGACTCAAAAACAAAAAAATCATATCCACACATCACATGGGTTATGCTAGTTGTTTTCTATTATAACATTATTATAAGGCTATTATAATAACAATTATTTTGATATGAAAAATTAATATAAATTTTGAGATAAATAACAATATTGTTGTTGAAATTATGATTGCACATGTTTTTGTTCGTCCAATGAATAAGACTCAACACCCACCCAACCATGTGCATGTGTCACATTGAAATTGAGGATATATAGGAGTACTCTTTAGCTATGAATAGAATAAGTCAAGATCTCCAAAATCAATTAGTCAATCTGACATAATAAGCCAAATCATATTGTCACCATGATTTCATAGAATCAAGCCAAGAAGGATAGAAATGATAGAATCAAGCTAAAATCTCGGTAGTCAAAGGTCAACTATAATCTCAGCAATCAAAAAAATTTATCATAATCAGTAGTATTGTCTTTGGATATTTTCCATTGATTTCTTTCTTGTTATTGTATATGTCTCATAGTTGTTAATTATTTTTGTACAGTCACACTTACACTTTTGTATAGCTCCACAAATTATTTTTTGTTGCTCATTGTACTTGCTACTTTTATATAGCCACACTTATCATTTTTTATAGCTCATTATACTTAAATATTAACCCATGCTTGGAGAAAAACAATAACAATGTTGACCATCAATTTTGTCATGGTATTAGAGCCATTTGAGATTTGTATGTCCTTTTAAGGATTAACAACATCAGCATATGATAATCACCCAAGGATCATGCTTGGGTCTTGTTGGTGTAGAATTTCACCGACGTCGGAGAAGCTGGAGTCGAAGGGATTGCGTCTGCCGTCGGGACCTGCAAGAAAAGTCTAAACCAGAGTTGGGGGTGCTCCGACAAGACCCTCCGATGCTCAAGTCAGTACTCTGCCTTAACAGAAATGGAGCACTCGAATAAAATTTTAGCAGAATTTCGAGATAGAGTTTAGAGCTTAGAGAAGAACGTATATGGAGTCTCTTTTTATAGACGGAGAGCGTAACTGATTGATAGCGACGTATGTAACCACCTGGTAGTGGGCCGTTCGGGCCATGCGGAGTTTGTTACGGAGAGTAGTGGCGTCAGGAGGCCATTCAGGACCACGTGGAGTTTGTTATGGAGAGTGGAGTGGTGTCCGTTGTCGCGACTTGTCAGAGAGTAGTGGGGCCGCGTGGAATCTGTTACAGAGAGTGGAGTGGGGTAGTGGCTATTGTCGTGACTTGCCAGAGAATTCAGATCTGACAGCTAAAGCTCGATTGGGACGTTTGATGGAGCGGAATGACTTTCTGTCTCAGCAATCCAGGAGAAGCTCGGATATTTTTGAGGTTGCTGACGAGTCTACTATTGTCGGATGCCTTGGATGCTGATGCTACAGGCGGGAGTCATCTGCTATAGAAGCTCGGACGGGACTTTCTATTGGTGAAGTTCGGTAGAAGTCCAATTGCCAGAGAAGTCCATCTGGGATTTACCTGATGTGGAAGCTCGTCTGAAGATTGTCCGTCGGAGAGGTCCAGTTTGCAGGGGGTCGTTCAACAGTAGAGTTGGATGGCGTTGTGGAGGTTTGTCCGCTGGAGGAGTCTTGAGGACACTATGGAAGGTCGAACGTTGGAGGAGTCCGAGATTCAATTCTACTGTATTCCGACTTTTGTAGGAGTCTGAAAGGAGTCCGCTTATTGTAGAAGCTCGGACGAAGACCAATTGTTGTGGAAGCTCGGGTGGAGACTTCTTATTGTAGAAGTCCCGCTGTTGGAGAAGCTCAGTCATTGACGAAGTCCGAAAGAAGTTCGGAGTAGAAATCTGGCTGGTGGAGCCTGTTCGTTGTAGGAGTTCGTCTGTGATCCATCCACTGTAGAAGTTCGGATGGAGTCCAACTCTTGTGGAAGCTCGGATGAAATCCAGAAGGCGGTCGACCATCGTAGAAACTTAGATGGAGTCTGATTACTGTAGAAGTCCTGCTGTTGGAGAAGCTCGGATATTAACGAAGTCCGAAAGAAGTTCGGAGTAAAGTTGCTCGTGGCAGGAGGAAGTCTGGAAGAGATTCAGAGGGTAGCCAATCATTGTGGAAAGTCGGCTGATAATGAAGCCCAGAGAGCATTTGGAGCAGTCCGGTAGATGAATGGGGGAGCTCATTATTGAAGAAGTCCGGATGGCATTATGGAAGCTCGGACGGTCGAGGGAGTTCAGAAAGATGCCACACAAGGTCGGAAGCCGGAAAAGCCCTGGAATGGTCGGCCTTTTACAAACTTCGCTGGGGGTATTTTATATCCAACACCAGTCCCCCTACTTTCGAGTTTGGATTCTGAATGAAGAAAGTATAGAAAAATTTTCACAGTCGAAGTTGCCTCCCTCGATTTTCATACTTGGTTGTTTCTAGATATTTTGGCATTTGGCGCGCTGGTGCTAGAGTCTTTTCAAATCGAGGCGATCCAAAAAGATTTTTTTGAAATTTTTGCTGGAGCGCTGCTCTAGGTACGGTGCAATAATGGTTCTGTCAGTTGTCGGTCACTTTCAGCCGCCTGCCACGATGAGTGGGCCATGCGGCGATTATAGATCAGCCAGAGGGGATCTGTAGTCATTATTGCACCGGACACCGTCCCTATTTAAACCCGCCTCCCTCCTTCAGGGATCTCACTTTGTCTGGGAGTTTCTTCGATCCCTCCTTCTTCCTGAGAGTTCCATTCTTCCTTAGCGTTCTTCTCGATCTTAGGCATTCTTCGAGTCATCCCCATCTCTGCATCTCTGCATCCTTCAGTCAGCCTAGGTTAGCTCCAGAACTCTCCTTTTTTCGTGGCTTTATTTCTAAATTGTGCCGATCTTCTTTCGTTGCAGATATGGACACGGACGCGGCTCGGATGTTAGCCAAGAGTCTCAAGGCCCACAAGAGGAAAAGCGTTGCAATTTTGGGTCGGTGAAGAAGGCGAGGGTAGAGGAGACAGATCCGTCGTGCTTTGCCTTGATCGTCCAGAGCCCATGCTTGTGGTACATCTTCGACCGCGAGTACGTTTCGATCCTGCGGAAGGGGAAAGCAGAAGGGAGACAGGAGAAGAAGTCAGATACTTAAAGCAATCCTCGATGATGGCTGGAACCGAGAGTTTGAAGTCTGATGAAGCTGAGCTTCCTTAGAGCTTTTTTGCCTTTTATTCTATGTATTCCTTTCCTTTCTTGTTGCTCTTTTTTTTTGCTTTCAAAGGCTTTGTAACATGCACTTTACTAATAAATAAAAAGAAAACTTTCCGTTACCTTGTCCCTTCTTGCATTAAGTTGTCGTTTATCGAAATTTTTTTGTCTTCCATTTTATTCGATGTTGACGTTGTTTGAAGATTCTTGATCATCGCCGTATTGATTCACCCTAAGGGACTGGAGATTTTCGACAAAGATTTTCTTCCTCATTGAGATGAGATCCCTTGAACCTCGATGTAGTTTATTTATTTATTTATTATTTATTTTTTTTGGTGTAGCTCGTCATTTTTTTCTTCTTTTTTGTGTTAGGGTGAGGGTTTTCCCTTCTTCTCCTAACAGGATTGTACGGGTGTAGAGAAATTGCTGAGGGGCTTTTTCCTTCATCCGGTCTCAAATGATCAGATCTTCATTTGTGTCAGGACGAGGTTCTCCTCCTGTTCCTACCACAATCAATTTCAGCTCGTGTTAGGACGAGGTCGGCTATGGGGGCACGTAAGGACTGTTGTAAAGGTCTCTTCCTCCATCGATCTCTAAATAATCGGACCTTCGACTTTGCTCATGTTAGGACGAGGTTTTCCTTTTGTTCTAACATGGCTGTGGGGGCACATAAGGGCTGTTGTAAGGGCCTCTCCCCCATCCGATCTTTAAATAATCGGCCTTCGACTTTGCTCATGTTAAGACGAGGTTCTCCTCCTGTTCCTAACATGGCTGTGGGGGCACATAAGGCCATTGCAAGGGCCTCTCTCTCCATCCGATCTTTAAATAATCGGGCCTTCGACTTTGCTCATGTTAGGACGAGGTTCTCCTCCTGTTCCTAACATGGCTGTGGGGGTACATAAGGGCCGTTGTAAGGACCTCTCCCCTATCCGATCTTTAAATAACGGGCCTTCGACTTTGCTCATGTTAGGATGAGATTCTCCTCCTGTTCTAATATGGCTGTGGGGGCACATAAGGCCGTTATAAGGGCCTCTCCTCCCATCCGATCTTTAAATAATTGGGCCTTCGACTTTGGTCATATTAGGATGAGATTCTCCTCCTATTTTTAACATGACTGTGGGGGCACATAAGGGATGTTGCAAGGGCCTCTCCCCCCATCCGATCTTTAAATAACTGGACTTTCGACTTTGCTCATGTTAGGATGAGGTTCTCCTCCTGTTCCTAACATGGCTGTGGGGACACATAAGGGCTGTTGTAAGGCCTCTCCACCTATCCGATCTTTAAATAATCGAGCCTTTGACTTTGCTCATGTTAGAACGAGGTTCTCCTCCTATTCCTAACATGACTGTGGGGGCACATAAGGGCCGTTATAAGGGCCTCTCCTCCATCCGATTTTAAATAATCGGACCTTCGACTTTGCTCATGTTAGGATGAGTTCTCCTCCTGTTCCTAACATGGCTATGGGGGCACATAAGGGCCATTGTAAAGGTCTCTCCCCTCGTCTGATCTTTAAATAACCGGACCTTCGACTTTGCTCATGTTAGGACGAGGTTCTCCTCCTGTTCCTAACATGACTGTGGGGGCACATAAGGGCCATTGTAAGGGCCTCTCCCCCCATCCGGTCTTTAAATAATCGGACCTTCGACTTTGCTCATATTAGGACGAGGTTCTCCTCCTGTTCCTAACATGGCTGTGGGGCACATAAGGGCCGTTGTAAGGGCCTCTCCCCCATCCGATCTTTAAATAACCGGGCCTTCGACTTTACTCATGTTAGGATGAGGTTCTCCTCCTGTTCCTAACATGGCTGTGGGGGCACATAAGGACCGTTGTAAGGGCCTCTTCCCCATCCGATCTTTAAATAACCGGGCCTTCGACTTTGCTCATGTTAGGATGAGGTTCTCCTCCTGTTCCTAACATGGCTGTGGGGGCACATAAGGGCCGTTGTAAGGGCTCTCTCCCCATCTGATCTTTAAATAATCGGGCCTTCGACTTTGCTCATGTTAGGATGAGGTTCTTCTCCTGTTCCTAACATGGCTGTGGGGGCACAGAAGGGCTATTGTAGGGGCCTCTCCCCCCATCTGATCTTTAAATAATCGGACCTTCGTTCGTGTCCGGACGAGATTTTCCTCTTATTCTCGACATGCTTAATTTTGATTGTCTGAAGGAGCTACTCCTGTCGTTATAAGCTCATACCAAAAGAAAAGATATACGAATATGGAAGAAACTTTTATTTAAGGCAAAATTATCGATAGTACATTCGTAGATTTTTCGAATTCCATGATCGCGGAAGGTCTGCTCCTCCGAGCTTTTTCAAATAGTATGTTTCGGACCGAACCACCTCCCTGACTTCATACGGGCCTTCCCAGTTAGGGGCAAGTTTCCCTTGATTCTAAAGTTGTGAGACAGCGGCTCGTCGAAGTACTAAGTCCCCTGCTCTGAAGGCTTTGCTCTTGACCCGGGAGTTGTAGTAGCGGGCCACTTTCTGCTTGTAGGCGGTCATCCGAACTTGAGCTGTCTCTCACTTTTCTTCTAATAAGTTGAGATTGGCTTTGAGATTCTGTGAGTTGCGCTGCTCGTCGAATGCCACAACTCACGCCGATGGGAGTTTGAGTTCGATCGGGATCACGGCTTCTGTTCTGAAGGCTAAGACAAAGGGGGTCTCCCTGTGGGCAGTTTTTGGGTAGTTCGGTATGCCCACAACACATGATAAAGCTCATCTACCCAAGTTTCCTTTACTCTTTCAAGTCTCGCCTTGATCCCTTGCAGCAGAGTCCTGTTAGTAACCTCGGCTTCACCGTTTGCTTGCGGATGGGCTACTGACGTGAAGTTGTGGGAGATGTTTAAGTCCTCACAAAATTCAGCAAATTTTTCTCAGTAAATTATCGTCCATTATCAGTAATGAGAGTTCTGGGTAGGCCGAACCTACAGATAATTGACTTCCAAACGAAGTCCTGCATCTTAGTTTCTGTAATTTTTGCCAAAGGTTCATTTCGACCCACTTGGTGAAGTAGTCAATTACCACTAGGAGGAACTTTCGCTGTCCGGATGCCATGGGAAAAGGTCCGAGGATATCCATCCCCCATTGTGCAAACGCCATGGGGCACTCAAGGGTGTAAGTTCGGAGGGGGTTGTCTTTGGATATTTGCATATCTCTGACACCGATCACACCTTCTGACATATTTAATGGAGTCATGGTACATGGTAGGCCAGTAATAGCCTTGTCAGAGCAGCTTGTGGGATAAAGATCTGGCCCCAGGTGACTTCCGCAGACTCCCTCATGTACCTCCCACAAGGCGAAGTCGGCCTCAGAAGGCCGGAGACATTTCAAAAGGGCAAAGAGTACGACCTCTTGTACAGCTTGCCTTCATAAAGAATATATCGGGAGACCTGGTTCCTAAGTTTTCGAGCTTCTTTTGCATCAGGAGGAAGAACCCCATCCTTGAGGTATGCAACCAGTGGGTCAATCCAGCTGGGTTCATGGTTGATCTCCATCACAAGCTACGGTTCTTCCGTACTTGGGCACTTTAGAACCTCGAAGAAGACTTCCTTGGGCAGTTTAGTCGGAGCCAGTGTAGCCAACTTGGAGAGAAGGTCGGCCCTGGTATTTTCTGCTCTTAGAATCTGCTTGATGTCAAAGCCACCGAAGGCAGGATGATCTCTTTCACCTTTTCGAGGTACTTGGCCATACTGTCCTCCTGAGCTTCATAGTTTTCGCTGACTTGTCCCACTGTCAATTGGGAGTTACTGTAGACTTGGAGCCGATCTACTTCCAACTCTTTGGCGATCCTTAATCCTGCAATCAGAGCTTCATATTCTGCTCCATTATTTGTCATAGAAAATTCAAGCGCAGCGCGTACTCCGCAATAATTCATTCTGGATTAATCAAAATCAGGCCCGCGCTTGTGCCTGACATGTTGGAGGAATCGTCCACATAGAGAGCCCAAAAATCATCAAGGAGATCCGTTCTTTCTTCATGGGAATTCGACTGGAGCCCTGAGTTGTCGGCTTCACCTTGTTCAAGTTTGGCCTCTTCCGGAATAGTGCACTCCACTATAAAGTCTGCTAATATCTGGCTTTAATCATCGGTCGAGGTTGATAGTTGATGTTGAATTTCGTGAGCTCGACTGTCCATTTCATTATCCTTCCGGAAGCATCCGCTAGATGCAGAACCGCCTTGATCGGCTGGTCGGTGAGCAGTGTTATGGTGTGCCCTTGAAAGTAAGGTGGGAGCCTTCGAGCTGCAATCAACAAGGCGTAAGTTAGTTTTTCTAACTTAGTATACCTAGTTTCGGCGTCTCTCAATACTCGGCTGATGTAGTAGATCGGCTGTTGAATTTTTGCTTCTTTCTTAACCAGGACTGCTGCGAGAGCCACAGGGAAGACCGTCAGGTACAGGAACAACTCCTCTCCAGATTCGGGCTTTGCCAATAGTGGGGGTGAGCCGAGGTAGCTCTTTAATTCTTCGAATGCTTGCTGACATTCAGTGGTCCAACAGAAGTTCTTCGACTGCTTGAGGGTCTGAAAGAAAGGCAGGCATCGTTCAGCCGATCTTGAGACAAAACGATTCAGAGCTGCTACTCTCCCAATAAGGCACTGAACTTTCTTTATTGACTTCAGGATGGTCATTTTCTAGATGGCATGAATCTTTTTCGGATTTGCCTCGATCTCGCACCCCGACACCATGAAGCCCAAGAATTTTCCTGAGGTTACTCCAAAAGTGCACTTGATCGGGTTCAGCTTCATCTTATATTTTCGGAGGGCCTGAAGGTCTCCTCAAGGTCGGCAACATGGTTCTTTATGGATTTGCTTTTTACAAGCATATCGTCTATGTAGACCTCCATGTTGCGGCCGATCTGCTCTTTGAAGATCTTGTTCACCAGCCGTTGGTAGGTTACCCCTATATTTTGGAGGCCAAAAGGCATGATCCTGTAATAATAAAGACCACGGTTAGTAATAAAAGTGATTTTTTCTTCGTCCTCCGGTGCCATCCTGATTTGATTGTAGCTAAAAAATGCATCATGAAAGTGAGAAGCTCGTGGCCCAAGGTTGCATCCACTAATTGGTCAATTCTGGGTAGAGGGTAACTGTCCTTCGGACAGGCTTTGTTTAGCTTTTTGAAGTCTATACACATCCTCCACTTGCCATTCGCCTTCTTGACAAGAACCACATTGGAGACCCAGTTCGGGTAGTTGACTTCTCTGATGAACCCGACTTCAGGAGTTTATCAACTTCCTCAGCTATTGCCACTTGCCTTTCCGGTGCATGACTTTGGATTTTTTTCTTCGTCGGCCGATGTTTGGGATCAACAGTCAGGCGGTGTTCCATGACTCCCGCATCAATCCCTGGCATGTCCGTCGGGACCCAAGCGAAAACATCCGCATTCTTTTGTAGAAAATTAGTTAGCTGTGTCTGTACCTCTTCTCCTAGGTTAGAGCGATCTTTACCACATGCTCCTCATTCCCATCATTCAAAGGAATTGAGACAAGATCTTCAATTGGCTCACCCCGTTCTCAGTAAGGTCATCACGAGTGTCCAATCCATCAATCGGATAGGGGTCGGACTGTCCCTTTCTCTGAAGGACTATGTTGTAGCAGTATCTTGCCAAAGCTTGATCTCCTCTGACCTCTCCGACTCCTTGGCTAGTAGAAATTTCAGCTTCAAGTGGTAGGTCGACACCACAGCTCAGAGGGCGTTGAGGCCAGGTCGGCTGAGTATTGCGTTGTAGGCAGACGGCGCCCTTACTATCAGAAAATTCATCTGCACTCTTGATTGCTTTGGGTACCGGCCTGCAACCACGGTTAAAGTTATTACCCCTTCCACTGGTATAGCATCGCCAGTGAACCCTACCAACAGAGAGTTTATCGGTCCTAATCGACCATCCGGAATGGATATTTTTGAGAATGCATCGTAAAATAGAATATCGGTCGAGCTTCCACTATCAACAAGAATGCAGCGTATATCATAGTCAGTAATATTTAAAGAAACTACAACCGCATCATTATGTGGGAATTGAATCTCTCAGATATCTTCTTCTGTCAAGGTTATAGACTCTTCAGTCCTCTGTCGCTTGGGTGGTACGGCTGATCCACTGGCTGCTCCCTGTCGGGGTCCTCCAGAGATGGTGTTGACGATCCTGATTGGAGGTTAATCTTCATGCTGTTCCTCCTCCTTGGTGGCTCTGGCTGTGGTAGGGCTCTCAACCGATCCTCCCTACCTTCAGGTCAGCGTTGGATGAATCTGTCGAGCCGACCTCATCTGATGAGCTCCTCGATCCGTCAGTTCATTTCTTAGAATCTTTGTTCCAGGAGGTCCTCTCGACTGTGAGTCTCGAGGGTCTTCTGGTAGAACGGAGGTAGAGACCCTCGGGGGTGGAATCATGATCGGATGGAGGGCTCTCCGCTATCTGCTTCCCCTTTTCGGAGAAGACAGGTGACTTGCCCAAGTGGCCTGCCCGATCGTCGGATTTTGAAACTCCGGTGATGCTCTTTCCAGCCGCACTGATGCCTATGGCTTGCGGCTGCTGCTGCATGGCCTGCACTGCTTCGGTGAGGCCCCTGACCTACTGAACCAGCAAGTCAAACTGCTCCATGCCGACTGCCATTATCGGAGGAGGAGGAGCTTGGAAAACTGGAGACGAGATCGGAGCTTGCGGAGCTCACTGAGATCTGGCCGTGGAGGTTGTGGATCGCCTGGTGGATGCCTTTCGGGGAGGCATCAGGTAGAGATCTGGTAGGAGAAGGAGAAGAAGATGTCAAAGAAGATAACCGGAGACAGTTCCGTTGAGCACTCCTTTAAGAACAAGGGTACTGCGAAGTACAGACCCTTCCTCTAGCACCAATTCTGTTGGTGCAGAATTTCACTGACGTCGGAGAAGCTGGAGTCGAGGGGATCGCGTCCGTCGTCAGAATCTGCAAGGAAGTCTAAATCGGAGTTGGGGGTGCTCCGGCAAGACCCTTCGATGTTCAAGTCAGTACTCTACCTTAACAGAACTGGAGCACTCGAATGTGATTTTAGCAGAGTTTCGAGATAGAGTTTAGATCTTAGAGAAGAACATATCTGGGGTCCCTTTTTATAGACGGAGAGCGTAACTGATTGACAGCGATGTCTGTAACTGCCTGGTAGTGGGCATTCGGGGCCACGCGGAGTTTGTTACGGAGAGTAATGGCATCAGGGGGCGTTCAGAGCCATGTGAGTTTATTATGGAGAGTGGAGTGGTGTCGTTGTCGTGACTTGCCAGAGAGTAGTGGGGCCGTGTGAACTGTTACAGAGAGTGGAGTGGGGTAGTGGCCATTGTCGTGACTTGCCAGAGAGTTTGGGTCTGACGGCTGAAGCTCGACTGGGATGTCTGATGGAGCGGAATGGCTTTCTGTCTCAGCAATCCAGGAGAAGCTCAGATATTTTTGAGGTTGCTGATGAGTCTACTGTTGTCGGATGCCTTGGGCGCTGATGCTACAAGCGGGAGTCATCTGCTGTAGAAGCTCGGACGGGAACTTTTTGTTGGCGAAGTTTGGTAGAAGTCCGATTGCCAAAGAAGTCTGTCTGGGATTTGTCTGATATGAAAGCTCGTTGAAGGTTGTCCGCCAGAGAGGTCCAGTTTGCAGGGGGTCATCCGACAGTGGAGTTCGGATGGCGTTGTGGAGGTTTGTCCGTTGGAGGAGTCTTGAGGATACTATGGAAGGTCGAACGTTGGAGGAGTCCGGGATTCAATTTATTGTATTCTGCTTTTGTAGGAGTCTAAAAGGAGTCCGCTTATTGTAGAAGCTTGAACGAAAATCAATTGTCATAGAAGCTCGGGTGGAGACTTCTTATTGTAGAAGTCCCACTGCTGGAGAAGCTCGGTCATTGATGAAGTCCAGAAGAAGTTCGGAGTAAAAATTCGACTGGTGGAGCCTGTCGTTGTAGGAGTTTGTCTGTGATCCATCCATTGTAGAAGTTCGGATGGAGTCCGACTCTTGCGGAAGCTCGGATGAAATTCAAAAAGTGATCGACCATCGTAGAAACTTGGATGGAGTCTGGTTACTATAGAAGTCCTGTTGTTGGAGAAGCTCAGACATTGATGAAGTCTGAAAGAAGTTCGAACTAAAGTTGCTCGTGGCAGGAAGAAGTCTGGAAGAGATTCAGAGGGTAGCCAATCACTATGAAAAGTCGGCTGATAATGAAGCCCAGAGAGTATTTGGAGCAGTCCGGTAGATGATGGGGGAGCTCATTATTGGAGAAGTCCGGATGGCATTGTGGAAGCTCGACATTCGAGGGAGTTCAGAAAGATGCCACACAAGGTCGGAAGTCGGAAAAGCCCTGAAAGGGTCGACCTTTTACAAATTCGGCTGGGGGTATTTTATACCCAACAGGTCTGTTCTTCATTATCTTTGACTATCATTATGATCTACATTTTTATCCTCATAAATTTAATTGCTTGATTTTTTGATAAGATAGATTCTAATAAATTGGATACTGTATCTATTAAATTTAATTAAAAAAAATGCTCTTTGAGAATTTTATTTTCATATCTTTGTTGAAGTCAAGGATCTCTTATGAATCCTTGATGGTTTTATACTCAAGCCTCAAGATGACAAAGAAAGAGGTCAATGAAAAACAAGGGATGCTAAAGTTATCACTTGCATCTTAAATTCTGTTGTGATAGATATTGCTCTAAGCTTGAGATAATTTAAAACAACTAATGAGATATGGCAATATCTCAAGAAAATTTATTTCCAAACCAATCTACTGAGGCAATTTGACATTGAATTTAATATTGGAAGAATCAATCAAGAGGATAGGGATATTCAAAGCTTTTATGTTGAAATTTTAAAATTATGGTTTGAATAAGATATGATATTTGCTAGTTTTATCATAAGTTCAGCCTATAAGGAACTTAAGAAAGAAAGAGATTGTAGTACGATGATGTAATTTCTTAGAAAGCTTAGGCCAGAATTTGAGAATGTAAGAACCAACATCATAAATTTAGGTATTCGAGATCCTGATTCTGTTCTTACTGAACTCATTCGAGAAGAAACTCGATCAAATATACAAGCTGTGTTAGATGCTAAAAATAATTCTATGGATATTGTCTTTTTTGCTTCTCATGATAGGACCCAACCAAAATAGAAAAGTGAAGATCATTGCAACATTCAGTGTAGGTATTGTTATGAGTTTGGACATGCACAATCTCATTATAAGAAGAAAAATCTGTGCAACTGCTGTAAGAAGATTGAGCACATAATCTTGGAATGTCGTCTTCTATAGAAAAATAAGCAAAGTAAGCCAATTCTCTTTATATCTAATGAAAAATATAAAAATTTCAACACATCTAATAATAATCTCACTGAAGAGGCAATTTAATAGATGATACAAACTATATCGTAGTCTACTTTACCAGGTGTTATCTCCTCTACATTCTCTTCTATTAGTTTATTAGGTAAAAGAATCAAATCATCTTCCTGATTTCTTGATTCTGATGCTTTCAATCATATATTCAGATAAAAACATGCTTGCTCTAAAGTTAAACCATATTCATCTATGTTAGATTTATGCCCTGGAAGCCAATTGTTGGCTGATGTATTTTATAATTTTAGGGCTAAAATTTATACTTATAACTTTTTATTATCAATAAAAGATTTTTTTCATTCCAATCATATTCATATGTCTATGATTTATCCTAAAATTAATAAAGATAATTTTTGTATATTCTTAAAATATTGAGAATTTGAGACATACATTAATTAGTAGTTATTTTTTAAATACTTTCAATCAAAGATCGTTATGAAGGACAGTGATCAATTCATTCGAGATCGATGCATGATTCATCTCCCTTGTGGGCAGATGAGTCTCAGATCTGCAGTGTAGAGATACTGGGATGAATGTGCGGATGGTTGTTAGAGAATAATTTGTACTAAGCATGATCAACATAAAAAATTATATGGATGTCTACTCACTTGTCAGTAGTCTTTTCAATGCTGCAGTGGTGTGAGTGGTTCTTTGACCTATGATGTCATTGCTATTTACGGTGAGACTATTAAGTTTGACTATATATTTTCTTGATCCCTAGTCATTCGGATCCTTGCTGTGTATGTTGGCCTCAGTAGATTCAGGTTCGCTGTTTGGAGTAGGATGCACCTAGTAAAAAAAAAATAGATAGTTCAAAGTATATATTTATAAAATTTTACAGTGAAAAATAAAAGATTAAATATTTAATCTTCTAAACATATCTTAGATCAGATCTAAACTATTGTTAAGGATCTATGACATGAAAAATTTACATATAAATCTTGATATGAAATAAAAATTGCATCGATCACATTGATGTCATGAATCTAATCTAACCTTTAGATCACATGAAGCTCCACTACCGGTAGGCATGGTATGAAGTTCTCACTGATGTCAAGCAGCTGCACAGATCTTCTGACCTCTACAGATCGTCCACTCGAAGTCCTGATCAGACCTTCTTTCACAGAAGTGCTACCTCATGTCAAAGGTACTGGATGGCTGATCCAAGCTCCTTTTTTGGATCTCTTGAACACCTCTGGTTTAGAAGATGAAGCTTTACAAGGAGATGGTGGTGTTGGAGATTGAACAATACTCACTCTTATATTTTTCTTCTTATAAAATTAGAGTTGAAATCCTAGAACCCATCCTACACCTCACGTCCGAGAGGAAGATCACTTCCTTTATTTCTCACGATGGAAACCCAACCCACTCTCAACTTTTCACACCCCAACTTTGAAGTTTCTCACACCAAAAATTACTTCTTTTTCACACAAAACTGATCCTTTCTTAAGGGTGGCATCCCCTAGAAGATAAAGATAAGAAAGAGGTAATTTCGATTCAATTTTAAATATTAGTTGATTCTTATCACCAATTCAAATCAAATTTGAATTAAATTTTGAATCAAATTTTATCCTCATCTTATGAACTTAGAGAAAAGCTGACCAACATCAGAATGGCATAAAAAATTTTACGCAAAAATACTTTATGCATGGAGAAAAGTGGTGGCATGAAGAGAAGAGTCCAGCTCAATTTGGACTCTAAATTTTCATTCAAATTCAAATCCATTTGAACTCAAGTTAAACCAACCAATTTTTAATTTAAAATGAACCAGATGCAGATGTGGAATAGATTCTAGGCATAAGAAAAATTTATATAAAAATTTTTTTCACATGAAGAATAAGAGGGCGTAGTGAAAGGAGATGCAAGATATTTGAATTTAAATTATTTTCTCATCCAATTAAATTCTTAACCCAACCAAATTAGGTTAGATCCAATTGGACCACTAAACCTAATTTAATTAGGTAGTAAATAATTTTAATTAAATTTTAATCAAATCAAAAATTAATCAAGCTCAAGTCCTGATCAAATCAGGAATCAAACATCCTTAGTGATTAGGTCATCTCATAATTTAATTAGATCAAACCAAATTGAATCCAATTCAATTAGATTTGATCCAAATCTTAATACTCAATCAAATTGAGCAAATTAGCAATCTAATTACTAATCAATCCTTCTATAATTCATCAATAATTAATGAATTAATTTATTATAACTTTTGTACAAAGTTAATCATCAATTGAATTGACTATTTTATCCTAGAATGATTCTTAATTATTGATCAGCCATGTGATCAGTTAGAAACTTCTTTTGAGTGTGATCTTATAAGTTCAAATCTAAGCCAGTAGTATAGAATAATCTTTCTATACCAATCAAAGTGACCATCTAGCAATGATACCCGATATCCGGATAGGTCGAAAGATTGCAAAGCATCATTTGAGAACCTATTAGCATATGGTTACCGTATAATTCATCTCTTTAACTTAAATGCTCAAGGTGACCTAATGTTTAACTATCAATCCTGATATGGTCATCCATATTATATTTTCAATTTTCACATGAATTATCCAAATGAGGTTTTACTGAATTGAAACATATTGATACATTAACTCTTACTTATTCGGGGGTCAATTCCATCTTAACTTACATATCAACTTCGCAAGTACTTGACTGCACCTAAAAATTTTTCATCATTGAATTAAAAATTCAGATAGTCTAGCATCAAAGCACAGTGAGTTGCTTGCAAGTCACTATGGTGATCTCAGATTAGAGGGATACTTATACCCATATTTTTTGTGAGCTACTCTTGACAGCAGAGTACTTAGCAGTTGATCATGTTCAGTGAGATGTACTCTTATGTCTCATTTGCATGCCATACCAGTATCTCCACACTCCTTAGTTAAAAGGACAATCAACGAACATGGCACATAATGACTTATGCTTGATACAACTATCGTCCTAATAATAGTATATCATTTGGTCGTGAACTTAAGATTTAAAAACTAAACGATATATTCTCTTATATCGAATCAAATAGTCCTAAAGACTTTATCACATAATAGGAGTTTAAAAAAAGATATACACAATTATGAAAAAATTAAATAATATTTGTTGGGTATAAAATACCCTCGACCGAAGTTCTTGGGGGATCGACCCTCGCAAGTCTCTTCCGACTTTCGACTACTGTTGGTGAACTCCCGTCCGCAACTTCTGCTGCAAGGAAGACTCCGCCCGAACTCCTACGGGAGTCGGGTTCCGTCCACAACTTCTGCTGCAAGGAAGACTCCGCCCGGACTCCTACAGGAGCCGGACTCCGTCCACAACCTCTGCTGCAAGGAAGGCTCCGCCCGAACTCCTACGGGAGCTGGGCTCCATCCACAACTTCTGCTGCAAGGAAGACTCCGTCCGGACTCCTACGGGAGCCGGGCTCCGTCCCCAACCTCTGCTGCAAGGAAGACTCCGCCCGGACTCCTACGGGAGCCAGGCTTCATCCACAACTTCTACTGCAAGGAAGACTCCGTCCGGACTCCTACGGGAGCCGGGCTCCATCCACAACCTCTGCTGCAAGGAAGACTCCGCCTGGACTCCTACGGGAGCCGGGCTCCGTCCACAACCTCTACTGCTGGTAAGCCTTATCCGGACTACTACGGGAGCCGAACTTCGTCTTTAATTTTAATTGCAGGAAGGCTCCGCCCGGACTCCTACGGGAGCTGGGCTCCGTCAACAACTTCTGCTGCAAGGAAGGCTCCGTCCGGACTCCTACGGGAGCCGGCTCCGTCCACAACTTCTGCTACAAGGAAGACTCCGTCCGGACTCCTACGGGAGCCGGGCTCCATCCACAACCTCTACTGCTGGTAAGCCTTGTCTGGACTCCAACGGGAGCCGAACCTCACCTTTAATTTCAATTGCAGGAAGGCTCCGTCCGGACTCCTACGGGAGCCGGGCTCTGTCCACAACTTCTGCTGCAAGGAAGACTCCGTCCGGACTCCTACGGGAGCCGGGCTCCGTCCACAACCTCTACTGCTGGTAAGCCTTGTCCGGACTCCTACGGGAGCCGAACCTCGCCTTTAATTTCAATTGCAGGAAGGCTCCGCCCGACTCCTACGGGAGCCGGGCTCCGTCCACAACTTCTGCTGCAAGGAAGACTCCGCCCGGACTCCTACGGGAGCCGGGCTCCGTCCACAACTTTTGCTGCAAGGAAGACTCCGCCCAGACTCCTACGGGAGCCGGGCTCCGTCCATGACTTCTGCTGAAAGGAAGACTCTGCCCGGACTCCTACGGGAGTCGGGCTCCATCCACGACTTCTGTCGGTAAGCCTTGTCCGGACTCCTACGAGAGCCGAACTCTGCCTACGACCTCAATTGCAAGTAGACTGCGTCAGGACCTCTATGAGAGTCGGACTCCGTCTTCTATTCGACTGCGAGAAGACCTCGCCCAAACTCCTGTGGGTACCGAACCTCGCTACCGACTCCAACCGAACTTCGACCGACAAGTCTGGACCCCCTGGCAGGCCGTATTAACGGCTACGATTCTGCTCCACTCCCTGTGGTGGACCCTGCATAGCTCTATTACTTCTTGAACGACCGTATTAACAGCTACGACTCTGCTCCACTCCCTGCGGTGAATTCTGCGTGATTCCACTACTCCCTGACAAGTCACGACAGCGGGCGCCGCTCCACTCTCCGTAACTGATTCCACATGACGAGCCACGATGATAGCCACGATCCGCTCCACTAATTCTGCGCGATTTCCATCACTCCCTGACAAGTCACGACAGCGGGCGTCGCTCCACTCTCCGTAACTGATTCCACATGGCGAGCCACGGCGATAGTCACAATCCCGCTCCACTACCCTCCACCATAAATTCCTCCTGACTCTGGGTGGTCCACGACGAGATGGTTACAGGCGTCACTATCAATTTGTTGCCCCCTCCGTCTATAAAAGGGAACCCCAGATACGTTATTCTATAAGCTCTAATTTCTGTCCCAAAAACTCTGCTAAAATTTTCATTCGAGCACTCCATCCTTGTTGAGGCAGAGAACTGACTTGAGTGTCGGAGGGTCTTGCCGGAGCAACCCCACCTCCGATTGAGACTTCTTTTGCAGGTCCCGGCGGCGACCGCGACTCCCTCGACTCCAGCTTCTTCGACGCAGGCGGATTTTTGCACCAACAGGATTGGTGCTAGAGGAAGGGCTCTGAACCCTCGTGGTACCCTTGTTCTTAAAGGAGCGCTCGACGGGGCCGCCTCCAGCCATCTTCTCCGACACCTGCTCCTCCTTTCCCCCATTGGGTCCTCGCCCGATTTCTTCTCGTGAAGCATCCGCACAGCTACCCACGGTCTCCGCAGTCATATCTTGGGCCCCGATCCCGCCTCTGGTTTCCCGGCCCTGCATCCTCCGGCAATGGTCACCGGCATGGAGTGGCCGGACAATCGGCCTCCGATGGATTCTGCCAACACCGTCTCGGGAAAATCCCGACAGGAAGCAACCAACGTACCGCTCGTACCTCCCAAGCGGCAAAAGACTGAAGAGTCCATAACCTTCACTGAAGAAGATGCCCAGAGAGTCCAATTCCCTCATAACGACGCGGTCGTAGTTTCCATGAATATAGCAAATTACGACGTCCGTCGCATTCTCGTCGATAATGGAAGCTCGGCTGACATCTTGTTCCAAGATGCCTTTTCAAGAATGTCCATCCTTGACGGCCATTTGAGACCGATTAGCTCCCCTCTGGTTAGGTTTACCGGCGACGCTGTTCCGATGAAAGGAATGATAACTTTGACTGTGGTCGCAGGTCGATATCCAAGGCAATCCAGGACCCTAGTGAATTTCTTGGTGGTGAAGGCGCCGTCAGCCTACAATGCGATCCTTGGCTGACCTGGCCTCAATGCTCTCCAAGCCATCGTGTCAACCTACCATTTGAAGTTAAAATTTCCCACTTGCCAGGGGATCGGAGAGGTCCGGGGAGACCAAGCCATGGCCAGGCACTGCTACAGCATAGCCTTGCAAGGAAGTGACCAATCTGACCCCTGTCCCGTTGATGGATTGGATGCACGCGATGACCTCACCGAAGAGAGGGGCACCCCAATTGAAGATTTAGTACCAATCCCTTTGAACGACGGAACGCAGAGCATGTAGCAATGATCGGCTCCAACCTGGAGGAGGAGGTGCAGACGCATCTCATTGATTTTCTACAAAGGAATGTGGACGTTTTCACTTAGGTTCCAGCAGATATGCCAGGATTGACATGGAAGTCATGGAGCATCGCCTGGCCGTCGATCCAAAGCATCGACCGATGAAAGAAAAAATCCGAAGTCATGCACCGGAGAGGCAGAAGGCGATAGCCGAAAATGTGGACAAGCTCCTTAAGGCCGGATTCATTAAGGAAGTCAATTATCCTGATTGGGTTTCCAACGTTGTCCTAGTCAAAAAGGCAAACGGCAAGTGGAGGATGTGCATAGACTTCAAAAAGCTGAATAAGGCCTGTCCAAAGGACAGCTACCCCCTTCCCAAAATCGATCAATTAGTGGATGGACCTCGGGCCATGAGCTCCTCACCTTCATGGATGCATTCTCCGGCTACAATCAAATCAGAATGGCACCGGAAAGACGAAGAAAAGATCGCTTTCATCACTAATCATGGCTTTTACTGTTACAGGGTTATGCCTTTCGGCCTCAAAAATGCGGGCGCAACCTACCAACGGTTGGTGAACAAAATTTTCAAGGAGTAGATCGACCGTAACATGGAGGTCTACGTGGACGATATGCTTGTCAAAAGTAAATCTTCCAGAGATCACATCACCGACCTCGAGGAGACCTTCGACGCTTCCGAAAATATAGAATGAAGCTGAACCCAACTAAATGTGCTTTCGGGGTAACCTCGGGAAAGTTCCTGGGCTTCATGGTGTCGGGGCATGGGATCGAGGCCAATCCAGAGAAAATTCACGCCATCCAGGAGATGGCCGCCCCAAAGTCGATAAAAGAGGTTCAGCACCTCACGGGGAGGATAGCGGCCCTGAATCGCTTCGTCGCAAGGTCGGCCGAGCGGTGCTTACCCTTCTTTCAAACCCTCAAACAGCCCAAAAACTTTTGTTGGACCTCTGAGTGCCAACAGGCGTTCGAGGAGCTAAGGAGCTACCTCGGCTCACCCCCACTGTTGGCAAAGCCGGAGCCCGGCTATTTTTATACCTGGCGGTCTCTCCCATGGCTCTCGTGCCATCCTTGTCAAAGAAGAGGCGAAGGTCCAGCGGCCGATCTACTACGTCAGCCGCACTTTGAGGGACGCTGAGACCAGTACACCAAATTAAAAAAACTGACTTACGCCTTGTGATCGAGCCCGGAGGCTCCGGCCCTACTTTCAAGGGCACACCGTGACGCTGCTCACTGATCAACCGATCAAGAGGTTTTACACCGGGAGGAGGATGGCAAAGTGGGCGATCGAGTTCACAGAATTCAACATCAACTATCGACCAAGCCAGTAGTGAAGGCCCAAATACTGCAGATTTCATAGTGGAGTGTACTATCCCAGAGGAGACTGAACCTGAACAAAGCGAAATTGATGACCTGAAGTCTCGACCGAACTCCCCCAAAGAAGAAGCGATCCCTCTGATTGCTTTTGGGCCCTTTATGTGGATGGATCTTCCAACATGTCAGGACGGGGTGCAGGCCTAATCTTGGTCAGTCCGGAGGGAATCATCGTGGAGTACGCTCTGCATTTTGAATTTTCGCAACAAACAATGGAGCGGAATATGAAGCTCTGATTGCAGGACTAAGGATCGCCAAAGAGCTGGGAATAGACCAGCTCCGGGTCCACAGCGACTCTCAACTAGTAGTGGGACAAGTCAGCAGAAGTTACGAAGCATGGGAAGACAGTATGGGCAAATACCTTGAAAGGGTAAAGGAGCTCGTCCCCGCCTTTGACAGCTTCAACATCAAACAGATCCCAAGGTTGGAAAATACCAGGGCCGACCTTCTCTCCAAGCTGGCAACGCTGGCTCCGGCCGAACTGCCCAGGGGCATTCTCTTTGAAGTTTTAAAGCGCCCGAGTACAGAAGAGTCACGGCCCGTGATGGAGATTGACTACGAGCCCAGCTGGGTCGACCCCCTGATAATCTATCTCAAAGATGGAGTTCTCCCCCAGGATGCGAAAGAAGCTCGAAAACTCCAGAACCAAGCCTCCCGATACATCCTTTATGAGGGCAAATTGTACAAGAGATCATACTCCTTGCCCCTCTTAAAATGCCTCCGGCCTTCGAGGCTGACTACGCCTTGTGGGAAGTGCATGAAGGAATCTGCGGAAACCATTTGGGGGCTAGACCTTTATCCCACAAGCTACTCCGCCAAGGGTATTACTGGCCGACAATGCATCATGATTTGATCGAATATTTTGAAAGTACGATCGATGCCAGAGATATGCTAACATCTAGAGACAGCCCGCCGCCGAGCTCACGCCCTTGAGTGCCCCATGGCCTTTTGCGCAGTGAGGGATGGACATCCTTGGCCCCTTTCCTATGGCGTCTGGGCAGAGAAGTTCCTCCTTGTAGCGATCGACTACTTCACCAAATGGGTTGAAGCCGAACCACTAGCAAAAATCACAGAAGCAAAAGTACAAGATTTGTCTGGAAGTCGATCGTGTGTAGGTTCGGTCTGCCTAGACCCTCATCACTGATAATGGATGGCAATTTGCGGGAGTGAAATTTGTCGAATTCTGTGAAGATCTAAACATCTCCAACAACTTCATATCGGTAGCCCATCCTCAGGGAAACGGCGAAGCTGAGGTGACTAACAGAACCCTTTTGCAGGGGATTAAGACAAGGCTCGAAAAGCGAAGGGAAACTTGGGGGACGAACTTTATCATATGCTGTGGGCGTATCGAACTACCCAGAGGCTGCCCACGGGGGAAACCCCCTTCGCTTTGGCCTTCGGTACGGAGGCCATCATCCCAATTGAGCTTAAGCTCCCATCGGTGTGAGTCGTGGCATTCGACGAACACCAAAATTCATGAGGTCTTAAAGCCAACCTCGACCTGCTGAAAGAAAGACGGGAGATAGCTCAGGTTCGAATGGCAGCCTACAGACAGAGAGTCGCTCGATACTACAATGCCCGGGTCAAGAACAAAGTCTTTAGAGCAGGAGATTTAGTACTTCGGCGAGCCGCTGTCTCGCAGCCTCAGGATCGAGGGAAGCTCGCCCCAAACTGGGAAGCCCGTATGAGGTAAAAGAAGTAGTTCGGCCCGAACTTATTATCTTAAGGAGCTCGGAGGAGCCGACCTCCCGCGATCATGGAGCTCGGAGAACTTACGAATGTACTACCGATAACTTCATTTTAACTAAAACTCGTATATCTGCATGTCTTTGGTACTATCTTACATCCACAGACAATCCAAACAAATTATCTCGAAAGCGAGAGGGAAACCTCGTCTCGACAAAATCGAAAGGTCTGATTCCTTTAGACCGGATGGGAAGAGAGGCCTTACAACGCCCATACGCGCCCCCACAGTCTGTTAGGGATAGGAGGAGAACCTCGCCCTAACTTGAGCAAAGTCGAAGGTCCGATTCCCTTTAGACCGGATGGGGGGAGAGGCCCTACAACGCCCATACGCGCCCCCACAGCCCTGTTAGGGACAGGAGGAGAACCTCGCCCTAACTTGAGCAAAGTCGAAGGCCCGGTTCCCTTTAGACCGGATGGGGGAGAGGCCCTACAACGCCCATATGCGCCCCCACAGCCCTATTAGGGACAGGAGGAGAACCTCGCCCTAACTTGAGCAAAGTCGAAGGCCGATTCCTTTAGATCGGATGAAGGAAGAGGCCCTACGATGCCCATACGCATCCCCACAGCCCTATTAGGGACAGAAGGAGAACCTCGTCCTAATTCGAGCAAAGTCGAAGGCCCGGCTCTCTTTAGGTCAGAAGGTGGGAAGGGCCCAGCAACGCCCATATGTACGGCCACGCCGCGCTAGAGACAAGAGGAGGACCTCGTTCTAACCAGAGCCGAAATCTGTTACTACAGGAATGGGAGAAGAACCTCATCCTGTCATCAATTAAAAGTCCGGTCCTTCAAAGACCAGAGAAAAAAAGGGGGGGGGGAACTTCCCCCAGCGGTCCCCTCGCAATAAGACTCCGCCCGGACTCCTACGGGAGCCGGGCTCCGTCCATAACCTCTACTGCTGGTAAGCCTTGTCCAGACTCCTACGGGAGCTGAACCTCGCCTTTAATTTCAATTGCAGGAAGGCTCTGCCCAGACTCCTACGGGAGCCGGGCTCCGTCCACAACTTCTGCTGCAAGGAAGACTCCGCCCGGACTCCTACGGGAGCCGGGCTCCGTCCACAACCTCTGCTGCAAGGAAGCTCCGCCGACTCCTACGCCGCTCCATCCATAACTTCTGCTGCAAGGAAGACTCCGCCCGGACTCCTACGGGAGCCGGGCTCCATCCACAACTTCTGCTGCAAGGAAAGCTCCCCCGGACTCCTACGGGAGTCAGCTCCATCCCGACTTCACCTACGGGAGCCAAACTCCCGTAGCCTCCCCAAGAGCGGAGGAAAAATTCCAAACAAAAAAGGAAAAAGGAAGGCGATGGGTCACGTCAACGATAAATGAAAAACAAACGGCGTCCAAGATACAGAAAACCCTGTCTCAGCAAGGACTGGGACTCTCATCAAGAACCTCAGCTTTCAAGGAAGCTTGCAACACAAACCCGAGGTAAGAAGAAAAAGAAAGAGGAGGAGAAGGGAATACAACAATAGCAACGGCAAAGGAAAAAGCTCGGCAGACAACGGTCTGACGCAAAGTACGGACAAGGTAACAAAATCACCTCCTCATTTTTTGACTAACAAGGTGTACGTTACAAAACCCGGAGGGTCGGAAAAGAATACATTATTACAAGACTCGAGCACACGGCTTGGAAGGGATACACCGGAGGCCACTTCAAGTTGCAAACTTCTCTTCCTGTTTCTGTCCTTCCCAGCCGCCTTTTCCAGTGCATGTGACAAGCTTGTCGGCTCTTGCCCCCACCTTATTCCGCTCCACTTCCGAAATCCCAACCCTAGGGGGAAAAGGATGGGATAGATGCCAGGGGACAATAAGGGCAACAGCAGCGGCGACGAAGACCTATTTCAAGAAGAACCGAAGTTACCCCAGAGGCAGCAATGGCGCCAGAGATATATGCCATCACTCAGTGCCACATGGCAACCACCATCCCAAGTGTTCCGGCAAGGTCGGCATGCGCTACTTCCACCATCCCTGCAATAAGTTTTACTGCCCCACCATCGGCACCGACCGCTTTTGGCCCCTCGGCCCCGACGACATCAAGGATCCTGCCCCAGCTTGTGACGGCAGCTCTGCCCTCTTGACCGGCATCACCCCATCCTGCTACTCCAAAATTCTTAGGCAGAACACCTTCACCGGTTGTCCCCGTTATTAAACCCCTATTGTTGATGGAATTCTCCCTCGAGCCCCCTTTGAAGTGACGGAAACCTTCAGTGGCTGTTCGATGATCAGAGAACTCGCAGGCTGCTGTTTCCCTCCTTGCCCTCCTCTAAGCCCGTGGCATCCTCTTGAGGATGGCCTCCAGGGTGGAGGCCCTAGCGGGGAACCCCTTAGAGAGGAGTCAGGGGGCTGGGATGGCAAAGAGACGGCAAAGGCCGGCGTGGAGGACGCTCGGAGTTGGCAGGGGCACCAATGGAATGACTGAGTGACAAAGCTCTCAGACGAAAGAAAGATGTCATCCTTCAGGTGAATTGAAGCCCCCGGAGGAAGGGTAGGGGGTTTAAATTGGCAGTGGATCTTAGCACAATTATGGTGGCGAGTGTCCCTAGACCCACCGGTGCTTGTCACATGTCCCGCGTGTCCCACTCACTGCTATCGAGGGCTGACTGTTCGCAAATTTTTATGGCGCGATGCTTGGGATCACGTCCCGATGGGAGTTTCGAAAAGACTCTTCGGCTCATCCTAATCGGAAAAAGGGTTCCGACCTGCGCGCATTAAATGTCGACATATCCGAGGATGGTTGCACGCGGACATCAGGGAGAGAACTTCGGCTGTGACAACCTCATTGTACTTCCTTCATTCGAAATTCAAACTCGAAAGTGGGGGGACTGGTGTTGGGTATAAAATACCTTCGATCGAAGTTCTTGGCGGGATCAACCCTCGCAAGTCTCTTTCGACTTTCGACTACTGTTGGTGAACTCCCGTCCGCAACTTCTGCTGCAAGGAAGACTTCGCCCGGACTCCTACGGGAGCCGGGCTCCGTCCACAACTTCTGCTGCAAGGAAGACTATGCCCGGACTCCTACGGGAGCCGGGCTCCATCCACAACCTCTGCTGCAAGGAAGGCTCCGCCCGGAGTTCTACGGGAGCCGGGCTCCATCCACAACTTCTGCTGCAAGGAAGACTCCGTCCGGACTCCTACGGGAGCCGGGCTCTGTCCACAACCTCTGCTGCAAGGAAGACTCCGCCCGGACTCCTACGGGAGCCGGTCGTCCAAACTTCCTGCAAGGACTCCGTCCATAACTTCCGCTGCAAGGAAGACTCCGTCCGGACTCCTACGGGAGCAGGGCTCCGTCCACAACCTCTACTGCAAGGAAGACTCCGCCCGGACTCCTACGGGAGCCGGCTCCGTCCACAACCTCTACTGCTGGTAAGCCTTATCCGGACTCCTACGGGAGCTGAACCTCGCCTTTAATTTCAATTACAGGAAGGCTCCGTCTGGACTCCTACGGGAGTCGGGCTCCGTCCACAACTTCTGCTACAAGGAAGGCTCCGCCCGGACTTCTACGGGAGCCAGGCTCCGTCCACAACTTCTGCTGCAAGGAAGACTCCGTCTGGACTCCTACGGGAGTCGGGCTCCATCCACAACCTCTACTACTGGTAAGCCTTGTCCGAACTCCTACGGGAGCCGAACCTCGCCTTTAATTTCAATTGCAGGAAGGCTCCGTCCGGACTCCTCTCCTACGGAGCCGGCTCTCCACAACTTCTGCTGCAAGAAGACTCGTCCGGACTCCTACGGGAGCCGGGCTCCGTCCATAACTTCTGCTGCAAGGAAGACTCCGTTCGGACTCCTACAGGAGCCGGGCTCCGTCCACAACCTCTGCTGCAAGGAAGACTCCGCCCGGACTCCTACGGGAGTCGGGCTCCATCCATAACTTCTGCTGCAAGGAAGACTCCGTCCGGACTCCTACGGGAGCCGGGCTCTGTCCATAACCTCTGCTGCAAGAAAGACTCCGCCCGGACTCCTACGGGAGCCGAGCTCCGTCCACAACCTCTACTGCTGGTAAGCCTTGTCCAGACTCCTACGGGAGCCGAACCTCGCCTTTAATTTCAATTACAGGAAGGCTCTGTCCGGACTCCTACGGGAGCCGGGCTCCGTCCACAACTTCTGCTGCAAGGAAGGCTCCACCCGGACTCCTACAGGAGTCGGGCTCCATCCACAACTTCTGTTGCAAGGAAGACTCCGTCTGGACTCCTACGGGAGTCGGGCTCCGTCCACAACCTCTACTGCTAGTAAGCCTTGTCTGGACTCCTACGGGAGCTGAACCTCGCCTTTAATTTCAATTACAGGAAGGCTCCGTCCGGACTCCTACGAGAGTCGGGCTCCGTCCACAACTTCTGCTGCAAGGAAGACTCCGTCCGGACTCCTACGGGAGCTGGGCTCCATCCACAACCTCTACTGCTGGTAAGCCTTGTCTGGACTCCTACGGGAGTCGAACCTCACCTTTAATTTTAATTGCAGGAAGGCTCCGCCCGGACTCCTACGGGAGTCGAGCTCCGTCCACAACTTCTACTGCAAGGAAGACTCCGCCCGGACTCCTACGGGAGCCGGGCTCCGTCCACAACTTCTGCTACAAGGAAGACTCCGCCCGGACTCCTACGGGAGCCGGGCTCCGTCCACAACTTCTGCTGCAAGGAAGACTCTGCCTGGACTCCTACGGGAGCCGGGCTCCATCAACGACTTCTGCTGAAAGGAAGACTCCGCCCGGACTCCTACGGGAGTCGGGCTCCGTCCATGACTTCTGTCGGTAAGCCTTGTCCGGACTCCTACGGGAGCCGTACTCCACCTACGACCTCAACTGCAAGTAGACTGCGTCCGGACCTCTACGAGAGTCGGACTCTGGCTTCTATTCCGACTGCGAGAAGACCTCGCCCAAACTCCTGCGGGTATCGGACCTCGCTACCGAATCCAACCGAACTTCGACTGACAAGTCTGGACCCCCTAGCAGGCCGTATTAACGGCCACGATTCTGCTCCACTCCCTGTGGCAGACCTTGCATAGCTCCATTACTTCTTGACAGGCCGTATTAACGGCCACGACTCTGCTCCACTCCCTGCGGTGAATTCTGCGCGATTCCACCACTCCCTGACAAGTCACGACAGCGGGCACCGCTCCACTCTCCGTAACTGATTCCACATGGCGAGCCATGATGATAGCCACGATCCCGCTCCACTAATTCTGTGCGATTCCACCATTTCCTGACAAGTCACGACAGCAGACGCCGCTCCACTCCC